>NC_090368.1:7287799-7344198 GCF_035084215.1 Heptranchias perlo | reverse complement strand
TCAGTATGTTGCCAAGATTTGCAGAGTTAGTTCTAGGCTTGAAACTGAGCGATGAGTGGAACTGAACCCTATTAAATTGTGGGACGTTTGGATGCATGACGTCCTGTGAAGGAAATTCTATCATTGCAGGTGGAAACTCAACTTTCAGTCATGTCACTGAGTCCCACTTTGGCACTGCCTTTAAATATCAGGACAACTGTGATAACTTCATGATCCATTGGCTGCTCTTAAGGTCCCCTCCCTCATTGGATCTTCTCAGAGTCTCTCTCCTGTTGTTGACAGGACAGGTAAGTGTACAAAAAGGTCACAAAGATGCTCGGTCGAAATCCGAAGACAGCCTGAAACCTGTTGACACTCACGCCGCACTGCCTTGTTATGTGAATGGAATGAGATACTCAGAGAGCGGGGGGGGGAAGAGAGGGGGAAATTGTGTGGGGGGGAGAGAGGGGGAAATTGTGGGGGGAGGAGAGAGGGGGAAATTGTGTGGGGGGAGAGGGGGAAATTGTGTGGGGGGAGAGGGGGAAATTGTGTGGGGGGAGAGGGGGAAATTGTGTGGGGAGGGGAGAGGGGGAAATTGTGTGGGGGGGAGAGAGGGGGAAATTGTGTGGGGGGGAGAGAGGGGGAAATTGTGGGGGAGGAGAGAGGGGAAAATTGTGTGGGGAGGGAGAGGGGGAAATTGTGTGGGGAGGGGAGAGGGGGAAATTGTGTGGGGAGGGGAGAGGGGGAAATTGTGTGGGGAGGGGAGAGGGGGAAATTGTGTGGGGAGGGGAGAGGGGGAAATTGTGTGGGGGGGGAGAGAGGGGGAAATTGTGTGGGGGGGGAGAGAGGGGGAAATTGTGGGGGGGAGAGAGGGGGAAATTTGTGTGGGGGGGGGAGAGGGGGAAATTTGTGTGGGGGGGGGAGAGGGGGAAATTTGTGTGGGGGGGGAGAGGGGGAAATTTGTGTGGGGGGGAGAGGGGGAAATTTGTGTGGGGGGGGGGAGAGAAGGGGAAATTGTGGGGGGGGGGGGAAGAGAGGGGGGGAAGAGAGGGGGGGAATGGCTTGCCTGCAGAACCAGTATCCCAGTCAGCCCTTCATGAGAGCAGGGAGAAAAAAGCTGCCAAGGAGGAAAATATCAGGATGGACTCCAATTAAAGGCAATGCCTCGCAAACACAGAGCCCGGGGCGGGGCGGACGATGTAGGGGAGCGGGTAACAGGTGATGATAGGTGGTTTGGACACGGGGGGCGGATATTGGGGGCAATGATATGGGATTTGGACCGGAGTGGGAGGGGGGAGTGGTGGCAGTAACGGGGGCAATGATAGGACTGCGGGGGGGGGGGGGGTAATAGGGAGAGCGCTGTGAAGAAAGAAAAATACAACAAATGGAAGAGGGAGAGGGAGAGGGAGGGAAGATTCTGCGAGAGAGGAGGGGTGGGGACATTAACAGGGCTTGGCCATTCCCTGCGGCCCAGGGAACTTGGGCCACGTCGATGCTTCTGCCACCAGGCCAATGCTTCAGGTGCAACCTTTTGGGATTTGGCTGGTGTGGGCTGGGCAGGAGGAGGAGTGAAAGGTGAAGTGTGTCCCTGGGCCAGGCTGGGCTGCCAGGCAATGGGTGGCATTCTCCTTTACCAAGATGGCCGCCGACATACCTCCTTTACCAAATGGCTCCTTTATCAAGATGGCCGCCGAGAAAGTGAGGGGGGACTCTGCATACCAAAATGGCCGCGGAGGGACGCTCCTATACCAAGATGGCTGTCGAGGCAGTCTCATTTACTAAGATGGCCGCCGCGGCGCAGTGGGAGGAATCTTCTGTACCAAGGTGGGGCCTCTCCTGCCCTGAGATGGCCACAGAAACGTCTCCTTTGCCAACATGGCCGCCACGGCGGGGGTGGATCCTCCTGTAGCGAGATGGCCGCGGGTTGGTCTCCTTCATCAAGATGGCCGCCGCGCTGGAAAGCGACGCTCCTTCACCAAAATGGCCGCCGAGCTGGAAAAGAAACTATCCTGCACTAAGATGGCCGCCGCGGTGGAAGGCAACTCTCCTTTACCAAGATGCCCCCCACCCCCCCCAATGGTGTAAAGCGACTCTCCTTCACCAAGATGGCCGTCGTGTCCTACCGCAGAGCGCGACGTGGCACGGGAGATCACGTGGGACGCGCCGCCAAGCTCCGCCCCCTTTGTTGAGCCGTTGCCGCCGCCGGGTCGCGAGAGACGATGGGTGAGACCGGGGACCGGGGGGGAGGAGGGCACAGGCCCCGGCCCACCGCGCTCACCACAGGCCCCGGCCCACCGCGCTCACCACAGGCCCCGGCCCACCGCGCTCACCACAGGCCCAGGCCTCGGCCTCCCCGCAGGCCCGGGACTGTGGGAACGTTGCGGGGAGCGGATCCTGAGGGGAAAGCCCGCACCCGGTGACTGTGGATCGGCGGCTGTTACCCGGGGTGGGCCTGTGGTACCTGGGCCGGGCCCTGAAGGGTGGGGGTGGGTGGGTCAGAGCTTGTGGCAGGTATGAGGGCGGGGCATAGGTTGGAGGGGGTGGAGCCTGAGCTCATGACAGGATTTGGGGGCGGGGCATAGGCTGGCGGGGGTGGAGCCTGAGCTCATGACAGGTTTTGGGAGGGTGGGGCATAGGCTGGAGGGGGTGGAGCCTGAGCTCATGAGAGGATTTGGGGGCGGGGCCGGAGCTCAGGAGGATTTGGGGGCGGGGCCGGAGCTCATGACAGGATTTGGGGGTGGGGCATAGGCTGGAGGGGGCGGGGCATAGGCTGGAGGGGCGGGGCCGGAGCTCTGGAGGATTTGGGGGGCGGGGCATAGGCTGGAGGGGGCGGGTCCGGAGCTCATGACAGGATTTGGGGGCGGAGCTCATGACAGGATTTCGGGGTGGGGCCTGGGCTGGAGGGGGTGGGGCCAGAGCTCATGACAGGATTTGGGGGTGGGGCATAGGTTGAAGGGGAGGGTCCAGAGCCTGTGGCAGGTATGAGGGTGGGGCATAGGCAGGAGGGGAGGAGCTAGAGCTCATGACAGATTTAGGAGTGGGGCATAGGCTGGAGGGGGCAGGGCTAGAGCTTGTGGCAGGTGGGAGGGCGGGGCATAGGTTGGAGGGGGTGGGGCCGGAGCTAATGACAGGACCAGGAGGTGGGGCCAAAGCTCATGCAGGGCCAGGGGGCGGAGTAAAGACTGGGGTGGGAGGGGCCGTGGTCAGGGGCGTGGCCTTGGGTCGGTGGGGATGGGGGTGGAGTCTAAGGCAGGGGGGCGGGGCTTACCAGGACAGACGCAGAGCCCAGAGTGGGAGCAGAACCCGGGAGGCCCTGAGACTATCAGTACGGAGCCTGATCCCACCGTCTCCGGACCCCCGAACCCCCCCTCCGGCCGTCGATCAGCAGCGGGAATCCCTGGCCGACATTTCGTCCCCCCGTCCCCAACCCAGGAGGCGGGTGCAGCCTCGGCAGAGACCGGGGATGGAATGTGGGATGTTTCTGCTCTGCGCGGGCCCCCCCTGGAGCTAATACCCCCGACGTGCGCCCATTATATGCGGGCGTCATTAGCAAGGCTGGCATTTATTGCCCATCCCTAATTGCCCTGAGAAGGAGGTGGTCGGCCGCCTTCTTGAACCGCCGGTAGCAGGTTTGATACAACTGAGGGGTCACTAGGCCACTTCGGAGGGCAGTCAAGAGTCAAACACGCTGATGTGCAGACTGGAGTCACATAGAGAGCCAGACTGGCAGGTTTCCTTCCCTAAAGAGGGACGTTAGTGAACCAGTTGGGTTTTTCCGACAATTCACGGTCACTTTGACTGCTCCCAGCTCTTTATTTCCAGATTTATTTTAACGGAGTTGAACTCCTCAAACTTCCCTGGAGGGATTTGAACACCAGGATGAGAATTTTAAAATCGGGGCGTTGCCAGACCGGGAGCCAGTGTCGGCCAGCGAGCACAGGGGCGGTGAACGGGACTCGGTACGGGTCAGGATACGGGGTGGCCGAGTTTTGGATGAGCTGAGGTTTCCGCAGGGTGGACGATGGGAGGCTGGCCAGGAGAGGGTTGGAATAGTCAGAGTCTGGAGTTAACAACGTCATGGGTCACGAGTCCAGTAACATAATCGCTACACCACCGGACCCAACGTCTCAGGCTGCACGTTTAACCTGTTCTTATCGTAAAATTTTTTCTGACTCGTCAACCAAGCCAAGATTCGGGGGAAGATGGTTATTGACTGTCAGTGAACGGGGCTTGAGAATGTGCAAGCACTGGGTGTTAATTGTTCTGTGCTCTTCCGTGTTTGCAGCTGTCAGTACTGGATCATCCCTCATGCTCTCCTCCCTCTTCACCCTGCTACTTTTCGCGGGTATGCAGATGTACAGCCGGCAATTGGCTTCCTCGGAATGGCTGACAATCTTTGGAGGATTCCTGGGATCGATACTCTTCCTCTTCTCCCTGACCGTATCCTTGCGTTCTCCGAGCAGCTCTGCGGTTTGAAATCATAGAAAGTTACGGCACAGAAGGAGGCCACTCGGCCCATCGTGTCCGTGCCGGCTGGAAAAGAGCTATCCGGCTTAATCCCACTTTCCAGCTCTTGGTCCGTAGCCCTGTGGGTTACGTAGTGCACATCCAGGTACTTTTTAAATGAGTTGAGGGTTTCTGCCTCTCCCACCCTCTCGGGCAGTGAGTTCCAGACCCCCACCACCCTCTGGGTGAAAACATTTCTCCTCAGCTCCCCTCTAATCCTTCTACCAATTACTTTAAATCTATGCCCCCTGGTCACTGACCCCTCTGCTAAGGGAAATAGGTCCTCCCTATCCACTCTATCTAGGCCCCTCCTAATTTTATACACCGCAATTAAATCTCCCCTCAGTCTCCTTTAATCCAATGAAAACAACCCCAGCCTATCCAATCTTTCCTCATAGCTAAAATTCTTCAGCCCTGGCAACATCCTCGTAAATCTCCTCTGTACCCTCTCTAGTGCAATCACATCTTTCCTGTAATGTGGTGACCAGAACTGTACGCAGTACTCAAGCTGTGGCCTAACCAATGTTTTATACAGTTCTAGCATAACCTCCCTGCTCTTATATTCGGCTAATAAAGGAAAGTATCCTGTATGCCTTCTTAACCACCTTATCTACCTGTCCTGTTACCTTCAGGGATCTGTGGTCATGCACTCCAAGGTCCCTCACTTCCTCTACACCTCTCAGTATCCTCCCATTTATTGTGTACTCCCTTGCCTTGTTTGCTCTCCCCAAATGCATTCCCTCACACTTCTCTGGATTGAATTCCATTTGCCACTTTTCTGCCCACCTGACCAGTCCATTGATATCTTCCTGCAGTCTACAGCTTTCCTCCTCACTATCAACCACACGGCCAATTTTTGTATCATCTGAAAACTTCTTGATCAAGCCCCCCACATTCAAGTCCAAATCATTAATATATACCACAGAAAGCATGGGACCTAGTACTGAGCCTTGAATCTTGCCAGAAATGGGATTTAAAAAGTTTGCTTGTATGAACGGTTGGTATTTTGCGTGTAGCCGTGACGGAGTGGGAAGTAGAGATTATTTTTACCTTCCTGGGTGTTGCACAGGTTTTTGTGGCTGCCATCTTTGACCCCTTGGGACCCTATTCCTTTCTTGCCCTAAGGTGTTCCCTCCTCCTCTTCCACTTCTTGCCACCTCATTGCACGACTTCTCCCAGGGGCTCCTTGCTTACCTGTTGCACTGCTCACCCCCGGGCTCCCTCCTCTCTACTCTGTCTGATGGTCATAAGAAATAGGAGCAGGAGTAAGCCATACGGCCCCTCGAACCTGCTCCGCCATTCAATCAGATCATGGCTGATCTTCAACCCCAACTCCACTTTCCCGCCCGATCCCCATATCCCTTGATTCCCCGAGAGTCCAAAAATCTATCCATCTCAGTCTTGAATATACTCAATGACTGAGCATCCACAGCCCTCTGGGGTAGAGAATTCCAAAGATTCACAACCCTCTGAGTGAAGAAATTCCTTCTCATCTCAGTCCTAAATGGCCGACCCCTTTTCCTGAGACTATGCCCCCTAGTTCTAGACTCTCCAGCCAGGGGAAACCGCCTCTCAGCATCTACCCTGTCAAACCCCCTCAGAATCTTAGATGTTTCAATGAGATCACCTCTCATTCTTCTAAATTCCAGAGAATATAGGCCCATTCTACTCAATCTCTCCTCATGGGACAACCCTCTCATCCCAGGAATCAATCTAGTGAACCTTCGTTGCACCCCCTCTAAGGCAAGAATATCCTTCCTTCGATAAGAAGACCAAAACTGTACAGGTGTGGGTCTCATCAAAGCCCTGTACAATTGCAGCAAGACTTCCTTACTCCTCTCTACTATCTGGTGCTCCCTCCTCTCTATGGTACGGTGCTCCCTCCTCTCTACCAGCGCTCTCGCTGTGCGATGGTACGTATCTGGATTGGGAAAGCAGTGGGCTGGAGCTGCAGGGCGATGGGCGTTGCCAATGGGGGCTGCTCTGCACACCGTGTGTCCTTAACTTTTCCAATTTAGGCCTTTAACAACTTGGAAAGTGTGGTGTTTGGTAAAGGATTCCAGGCCAAGATATTTCCAGAAAGTAAGTCCCCTTTTTATTATCGATTCTTTGTATTCGGTATCGAGTTGGATAAATGTGTATGGTCTAAAACCGGGGTCCAGGTTGGCAGGAGACACCTCTTCGCTGATGGGGTGAAGCTCTCTTCTCTCGGTGGGCTGAAAGGAAGGTGTGTGAGGTGGGTCTGGAATGCCTTGGATGCCAGACTCTGGGTGCTCACCGCAGTTTCACCAGGAGCCCAAGGCACAAAATCACCGATCGTTCGGCCGGAATCACAGCTGATGTGGCAAAGCGGAACTGTCGGACATGTGCAGTATGGAGAGCTGTTCTGTGAATGGGATTGGGGTCTATCGAGGGGTGGGATTGGGGTCTGCCTATGGGTGGGATTGGGGTCTGCCTATGGGTGGGATTGGGGTCTATCGATGGGTGGGAATGGGGTCTATCGATGGGTGGGAATGGGGTCTATCGATGGGTGGGATTGGGGTCTATCTATGGGTGGGATTGGGGTCTATCGATGGGTGGGATTGGGGTCTATCGATGGGTGAGTTAGGGGGTCTATCGATGGGTGGGATTGGGGTCTATCGATGGGTGGGATTGGGGTCTATCGATGGGTGGGATTGGGGTCTATCGATGGGTGGGATTGGGGTCTATCGATGGGTGGGATTGGGGTCTATCGATGGGTGGGTTGGGGGTCTATTGATCGGGGTGTTTTGGGTGGGATTGGGGTCTATCGATGGGTGGGATTGGGATCTATGGATGGGTGGGTTAGGGGTCTATCGATGGGTGGATGAGGTGTTTATCTATGGAGGTGTTTTGGGTGGGTTTGGGATCTATGGATGGGTGGGTTAGGGGTCTATCGATGGGTGGGTTAGGGGTCTATCGATGGGTGGGTTAGGGGTCTATTGATGGGTGGATGAGGTGTTTATCTATGGAGATGTTTTGGGTGGGATTGGGACAGATTGTTTCTGAGCTCATCTCCCTGATGTAGACTGTGGGGTAGCGATGAGACCATGGAGCAGGACACTGGCACGAGGAGTCCAAGAAACACTTAACCAAACCAAGTGGAGACCAGTGTCTGCTTTGTGCCCGGTGATTGCTGGAAGCCGTAGTGTGGGAATGGATCACTCCACAATTATTATGCAGTTTTCAAATGGTGGTGGGGGGTCTTCAGACTTTGGGTGGACGGGTCCGTGAGGACATCCCATGGGGTCGCTGACGTTATCACATCCCAGCACTGTAAACAAATAAATGTTTTCTGCAATGGGAGTAGTGTTGCCCTAAGTGTAGTTGAATCATACAGCACAGAAGGAGGCCATTAGGCCCATCATGTCTGTGCCAACTCTGTCTTTCAGACATTGGGATAGGAGAGCCTGGGAGGGGTGTCAGTATTTGCAGGGCGTCCGAGGGAGTGTGTCAGTATTTACAGGGGGTCCCAGGGAGTGTGTCAGTATTTACAGGGGGTCCCCGGGAGTGTGTCAGTATTTACAGGGGGGCCCCGGGAGTGTGTCACTATTTACAGGGGGTCCCCGGGGGTGTGTCAGTATTTACAGGGAGTCCCTGGGAGTGTGTCAGTATTTACAGGGGGGCCCCGGGAGTGTGTCAGTATTTACAGGGGGTCCCCGGGAGTGTGTCAGTATTTACAGGGGGTCCCCGGGAGTGTGTCAGTATTTACAGGGGGTCCCCGGGAGCGTGTCAGTATTTACAGGGGGTCTCCGGGAGTGTGTCAGTATTTACAGGGGGTCTCCGGGGGTGTGTCAGTATTTACAGGGGGGCCCCGGGAGTGTGTCAGTATTTACAGGGGGCTCCCTGGGAGTGTGTCAGTATTTACAGGGGGGCCCCGGGGGTGTGTCAGTATTTACAGGGGGGCCCCGGGAGTGTGTCAGTATTTACAGGGGGCTCCCTGGGAGTGTGTCAGTATTTACAGGGGGGCCCCGGGAGCGTCTCAGTATTTACAGGGGGGCCCCGGGAGCGTGTCAGTATTTACAGGGGGGCCCCGGGAGTGTGTGATTGTCCCAAATGGCTTCGCATCCAACAAATTACATTAGCGGCAGTCACCGTTAGGTTGGCAAATGTGGCAGACTATTTTGTGCATAGCAAGATCCCACAACAGCACTTGAGACAAATGACCAGTTGAGCTGTATTTTTTTGGTGATGTCGGTTGAGGGGGGAATATTGGCCCCTAGACACCGGGAACAGCTCCCCTGATCCCCTTCGAAATGGTGCCATGGGATCTTAACGTCCACCTGAAGCAGTGCGGCCCTGATTGTTTAATAATTATGCGGGACCCCTTGTTGTGGGGTCATTTGCATTTGTTGGGATTGTTCGAAACACTGATTCTCTTCCTCTCTCTCCCCTCCCAGTCGCTGTGTGTCTACTGCTGTCTCTGTTTGCATCCGCTCTTATCCATCGAGTCTGCGTTACAACCTGGTAAGTGTCTCTGGGCATCTGCCCGCCCTCCCTTCTCTCGCCCACCCCTCGCCCGCCCTCCCTTCTCTCGCCCACCCCTCGCCCGCCCTCCCTTCTCTCGCCCACCCCTCGCCCGCCCTCCCTTCTCTCGCCCGCCCTCCCTTCTCTCGCCCGCCCCTCGCCCGCCCGCCCTGGGGTCACGCACAGTGACCTGGTTCCATTTCAAAATAAATCACAGAATCACACAGCAAGAAGGAGACCATTCGGCCCATCGAGTCGATGCCCGCTGATTGCTGATAGCCCTGTATCAATCCCAAACTAATCCCACTGCCCCACTCTCTCCCCATAGCCCTGTATCAATCCCAAACTAATCCCACTGCCCCACTCTCTCCCCATAGCCCTGTATCAATCCCAAACTAATCCCACTGCCCCACTCTCTCCCCATAGCCCTGTATCAATCCCAAACTAACCCCACTGCCCCGCTCTCTCCCCATAGCCCTGTATCAATCCCAAACTAATCCCACTGCCCCACTCTCTCCCCATAGCCCTGTATCAATCCCAAACTAATCCCACTGCCCCTCTCTCTCCCCATAGCCCTGTATCAATCCCAAACTAATCCCACTGCCCCACTCTCTCCCCATAGCCCTGTATCAATCCCAAACTAATCCCACTGCCCCACTCTCTCCCCATAGCCCTGTATCAATCCCAAACTAATCCAACTGCCCCACTCTTTCCCCATAGCCCTGTATCAATCCCAAACTAATCCCACTGCCCCACTCTCTCCCCATAGCCCTGTATCAATCCCCAAACTAATCCCACTGCCCCACTCTCTCCCCATAGCCCTGTATCAATCCCAAACTAATCCCACTGCCCCACTCTCTCCCCATAGTCCTGTATCAATCCCAAACTAATCCCACTGCCCCACTCTCTCCCCATAGCCCTGTATCAATCCCCAAACTAATCCCACTGCCCCACTCTCTCCCCATAGCCCTGTATCAATCCCAAACTAATCCCACTGCCCCGTTCTCTCCCCATAGCCCTGTATCAATCCCAAACTAATCCCACTGCCCCGTTCTCTCCCCATAGCCCTGTATCAATCCCAAACTAATCCTACTGCCCCGTTCTCTCCCCATAGCCCTGTATCAATCCCAATCTAATCCCACTGCCCCACTCTCTCCCCATAGCCCTGTATCAATCCCAAACTAATCCCACTGCCCTGTTCTCTCCCCATAGCCCTGTATCAATCCCAAACTAATCCCACTGCCCCACTCTCTCCCCATAGCCCTGTATCAATCCCCAAACTAATCCCACTGCCCCACTCTCTCCCCATAGCCCTGTATCAATCCCCAAACTAATCCCACTGCCCCACTCTCTCCCCATAGCCCTGAATCTTCCTCTGCTTCAAATATTGATCCAATTTTCCCTTAAAAGATGCAGTGGTCTCTGTGTAAAGCATTCCCTGTTAGAACAGCCGTCTGTGTAAAGAAATGTCTCCCAACCCCTCTCCTCACTCTCTGTGACCATTTTAAACTGACAATCCCTCGTCACCGACTCCCCAACCGGAGGAAATAATCACTCTATTAAAAGCCCCCAAAAAAGGCTCGATTCCATTTTCTCATGGACCTGGTCCCAGTTAACCCCTGGAGTGTGTTCAGTGAGCTGACTGCAGCCGGGAGAGCCCCGATTCCCTTTCGTGGGCTCAGTGCTCGGGGCGGGTTCCTGCTCTTGAGCACGATCCTGCTGCAAATTCCTCGCGCGGTGTCGGCCGGCGAGGACGTGACCGAGCTGGACTGCGCCTCTCGCACGGTCGAGCGGCCCACTGACTCTGAGTAACGCTCACTGGCCTGACTCGGACCGCACCCCACGAGCAAGTCGACGCGTTTTGGGAGGGAGAATCTGGGGCCGTTGGCCTCATTTTACCCCTGGCTCCCTCGCTGGGGAAAAACCAGCCCGGATTACCCCCTGCCGCTGAACAGCACCCAGTGACCCCTTGGGGGCTCGGCTGATGGCCTCCACAGTCGAATAGCCTGCCGCTTCGACAGCGAACGGTGCCCAGCAAGGGTTGGCATCTTCAGGGAGAGGGAGGGAGCGGCATGAGCTCGTGGGTAAAGGCGGAGGGGGGGCGGGGGTGGGGGGGTCTCAGCGGGTGCAGCCTCTGATCTGAGCTGGTTCGATGTTGCCCCAGCGTTAACGGAAGGCCTTAATCTCTTTCGCAGCTTCATCTTCTCGATGATCGCGCTGTACTACGTCAACAGACTCTCTGCCGCCCTCTATCAGGCGGCACCTCCACCCGCCGCCGCCGCCAAGGCCACCAAGAAGAAGAAGAACTGAGCGTTCCCTGAACCTTTGAGGGGGGGACGGGGTTGGCGGGCGGGTGGGGGAAGTGGGCCAGAGGGGGTCCGCATCTCGTCTCCCGAGGACGGGGGGTGGGGGGAGCTCGCCTCCCACGCGGTCGCTGGCCGCTCCGGGCCGCTTGTTCACGATCCCGCAATAAAGAACCGGTTTGATTTTGTTAAGACGGAGTGAGCTCGTTTCTGTTTGACGAGAAGTCTGCGATTGGGCAGACTGACGGGGAGCTGCCCCCGGTCAGGAGGAAAGCACACACAAAAAATAAATGATTTGGCCCTCGTCTTTCTGTCGCTCCTTTCACAACCTCAGGACGTCCCAAAGCGCTTTACAGCCAATGGAGTACTTTTTTTTTTTGAAGTGTAGTCACTGCTGTAATGTAGGAAACGCAGCAGCCAATTTGTGCACAGCAAGATCCCGCAAACAGCAATGTGATAAATGACCCAGATAAACTGTTTTATTGACACTGGTCGAGGGATAAATATCGGCCCCCAGGACACCGGGGAGAACTCCCCCCTGCTCTTCTTCCAAGAGTGGCCGTGGGATCTTTTACATCCACCCGAGAGGGGCAGACGGGGCCCTCGGTTTAACGTCTCATCTAAAAGACGGCACCTCCGACAGTGCGGCACTCCCTCAGTACTGGCACCGGGAGTGTCGGCCTGGATTATGGGGCTCGAGTCTCTGGAGCGGGGGCTCGAACCCACGACCTTCTGACTCGACTGGTGATTAGCATGGACCTCTGGGTAGAGTAGAGTAGGGGTCGGGGTGGGGGCTGTCGGGTCTTTCGAGAGGCAGAAGCTGGATCATGAGAATCACAAGGTTCTGTTGTTCTGATACGACTCTACTTTTGTGTGTCAGCAGAGGGCAGTCTTGTACTGTTATAAACTCTGGCAATGTTGGAGTATAAGCACAAGGTAAATCCAAGACTAAAATCAGTCAGTTCAAAGCACAACATTACAGGGACCTTAGGGGATGAAGATAAACACTGCGTTTAGCGTGTTGGAATAAATGCAGATTCTCTTTGGTAGGCGGCAGGACAAGTTGAGACGGCTGTTAAAGCATAATGGGATCGTGGGCTTTATAAACAGAGGCATAGAGTGCAAAAGCAAGGAAGCTGTGCTAAACCCTTTTTAAAACACGAGTTAGGCCTCAGCCGGAGTATTGTGTCCAATTCTGGGCACCGCACTTTCGGAAGGATGTCAAGGCCTCGGAGAGGGTGCAGAGGAGATTTACTAGAATGGTAAACATAGAAAATAGGAGCAAGAGTAGGCCATTCGGCCCCTCGAGCCTGCTCCGCCATTCAAAATGATCATGGCTGATCGTCTAACTCAGTACCCTGTTCTTGCTTTTTCCCCATATCCCTTGATCCCTTTAGCATTAAGAAATATATCTATCTCCTTCTTGAATACATCTAATGACTTGGCCTCCACTGCCTTCTGTGGTAGAGAATTCCACAGGTTCACCACCCTCTGAGTGAAGAAATTTCTCCTCATCTCGGTTCTAAATGGCATCCCCCGTATCCTGAGACTGTGACCCCTGGTTCTGGATTCCCCAGCCATCGGGAACATCCTCCCTGCATCTAGTCTGTCTCGTCCTGTTAGAATTTTATATGTTTCGATGAGATCACCTCTCATTCTTCGAAACTCTAGTGAATACAGGCCTAGTCGACCCAATCTCTCATACGTCAGTCCTGCCATGGGATCAAACTCCCCTGCTCTGTATGGCCCAGCACCACACTCATAGAATGATAAAGCACAGGAGGAGGCCATTCAGCCCATCGTGCCTGTGCCTGCCATGATACCGGGGATGAGGGACTTCAATTAATGTGAGAGAGACTGGAGAAGCTGGGATTCTTCTCCTTAGAGCAGAGAAGGTTAAGGGGAGATTTAATCGAGGTGTTCAAAATCATGAAGGGTTTTGACAGAGTAAATAAGGAGAAACTGTTTCCAGTGGCAGGAGGGTCGGGAACCAGAGGACACAGATTGAAGATAATTGGCAAAAGAACCAGAGGAAGAGATGAGAAATGTTTCTTAAGCAGCGAGTTGTTCTGATCTGGAATGCGCTGCCTGAAGCAGATGCAGTAGTAACTTTCAAAAGTGAATTGGATAAATACTTGAAAAGGAAAAATTTGCAGGGCTCTGGGGAAAGAGCAGGGGGAATGGGACTAATTGGATAGCTCTTCCAAAGAACCGGCACAGGCACGATGGGCTGAATGGCCTCCTCCGGTGCTTTATCATTCCATGAGTGTGGTGCTGGGCCATACACAGCAGGGGGGTTTGATCCCAGCTGACTGATCTCACCTGAGACCGTGGTCAGGTGCTACAATCGCCCGCTGTGCCCCATGGAAGGGTGGGAGAGCGGGAGTGAGAGTGGAAAGAATCAGCCAGGGTTACCTACGCACGACTGCTATGCAATTACTTCCCCCCCCCCCCCCCCCCAGCGTCCCCCCATCACCCCCCCCCCCCCCCCGAAGCTGGGATGTGTGGCTATGTCATGTGTCAGGATAGGACAGGATCGTGTTCCGCTGCGATGCCCTCCATGGCCAAATAGCCCGTCGACACTCAAGCACGCGGCGCTTGGGCAAAGATCGAAGCGACCTCAGCCTCAATCACTGCCTTCATGAGACAACTTGCATTAACACAGCGCCTTTAACATGGGGCGCAGTCCCAAGACGCTTCACAGGAACGATTATCAAACAAAATTTGACACCGAGCCACATAAGGAGATATTTGGACAGGTGACCAAAAGCTCGGTCAAAGAGGGAGGTTTTAAGGAGCGTCTTAAAGGAGGAGAGAGAGGCGGAGAGGTTTAGGGAGGGAATTCCAGAGCTTAGGGCCCAGGCGGCTGAAGGCACGGCCGCCAATGGTGGAGCGATGGAAATCGGGGATGGGCAAGAGGCCAGAATTGGAGGAGCGCAGAGATCTCGGAGGGTTGTAGGGGCTGGAGGAGGTTACAGAGATAGGGAGGGGGGCGAGGGCCGTGGAGGGGATTTCAACACAAAGATGAGAATTTTAAAATCGAGGTGTTCCCGGACCGGGAGCCAATGTCGGTCAGCGAGCACAGGGTGGGGTGATGGGTGAACGGGACTTGGTGCGAGTTAGGATACGGGGGCAGGAGAGTTTTGGATCAGCCTGGACCGTGTACGTGCTACAACTATTCCACACTGCAGGGCATCACTGTTCAGCCAGATCTGGTCCTCACGCCAAGTCCAAAATTTCCAGGAGGGGTCAGTAGTTAATACCCGGGATCCCACTGGCTGATTTTACACCTCCCGTTCAGGTTATTTTAAAACTTGCAACTCACAGATCAAAGTGCAAGGAACTGAAATCGAATGCGTTCAGTTTAAGGTTACAGTGACCGCTGGCATGTTCCCCCTCTCCCAGCCTGGTCCAGGATTGTATTGTTCAAAGGAGTGAAGGTTAACTGAGCACAAGAACAATCATCAGAAAAGTTAATATTTACTTACTGATGTGATCTATTATCAACACACAAGGGATGTTACACCCAGTTTGCTATTATACACGGTGTGTTAGATAATATATATACAGGAGTGTTAGACCCAGTAACACACGGTGTGTTATTATATAATATATACAGGAGTGTTAGACCCGGTAACACACGGTGTGTTATTATATAATATATATACAGGAGTGTTAGACCCAGTAACACACGGTGTGTTATATAATATATATACAGGAGTGTTAGACCCAGTAACACACGGTGTGTTATTATATAATATATATACAGGAGTGTTATACCCAGTAACACACGGTGTGTTATTATATAATATATACACAGGAGTGTTATACCCGGTAACACACGGTGTGTTATTATATAATATATATACAGGAGTGTTATACCCGGTAACACACGGTGTGTTATTATATAATATATATACAGGAGTGTTATACCCGGTAACACACGGTGTGTTATTATATAATATATATACAGGAGTGTTAGACCCAGTAACACACGGTGTGTTATATAATATATATACAGGAGTGTTAGACCCAGTAACACACGGTGTGTTATATAATATATATACAGGAGTGTTAGACCCAGTAACACACGGTGTGTTATATAATATATTCACAGGAGTGTTAGACCCAGTAACACACGGTGTGTTATATAATATATATACAGGAGTGTTATACCCAGTAACACAGGGTGTGTTATATAATATATACACAGGAGTGTTATACCCAGTAACACACGGTGTGTTATTATATAATATATACACAGGAGTGTTATACCCAGTAACACACGGTGTGTTATTATATAATATATACACAGGAGTGTTATACCCAGTAACACACGGTGTGTTATTATATAATATATATACAGGAGTGTTATACCCAGTAACACACGGTGTGTTATTATATAATATATATACAGGAGTGTTATACCCAGTAACACACGGTGTGTTATTATATAATATATACACAGGAGTGTAAGACCCAGTAACACACGGTGTGTTATTATATAATATATATACAGGAGTGTTATACCCAGTAACACACGGTGTGTTATTATATAATATATATACAGGAGTGTTATACCCGGTAACACACGGTGTGTTATTATATAATATATATACAGGAGTGTTATACCCGGTGACACACGGTGTGTTATTATATAATATATATACAGGAGTGTTATACCCAGTAACACACGGTGTGTTATTATATAATATATATACAGGAGTGTTATACCCAGTAACACACGGTGTGTTATTATATAATATATATACAGGAGTGTTAGACCCAGTAACACACGGTGTGTTATTATATAATATATATACAGGAGTGTTATACACAGTAACACACGGTGTGTTATTATATAATATATATACAGGAGTGTTATATAATATATACACAGGAGTGTTAGACCCAGTAACACACGGTGTGTTATATAATATATATACAGGAGTGTTAGACCCAGTAACACACGCTGTGTTATTATATAATATATATACAGGAGTGTTATACCCGGTAACACACGGTGTGTTATATAATATATACACAGGAGTGTTAGACCCAATAACACACGGTGTGTTATTATATAATATATATACAGGAGTGTTAGACCCGGTAACACACGGTGTGTTATTATATAATATATACACAGGAGTGTTAGACCCGGTAACACACGGTGTGTTATTATATAATATATACACAGGAGTGTTAGACCCGGTAACACACGGTGTGTTATTATATAATATATATACAGGAGTGTTATACCCGGTAACACACGGTGTGTTATTATATAATATATATACAGGAGTGTTATACCCGGTAACACACGGTGTGTTATTATATAATATATATACAGGAGTGTTATACCCAGTAACACACGGTGTGTTATTATATAATATATATACAGGAGTGTTATACCCGGTAACACACGGTGTGTTATTATATAATATATATACAGGAGTGTTATACCCAGTAACACACGGTGTGTTATTATATAATATATATACAGGAGTGTTATACCCAGTAACACACGGTGTGTTATTATATAATATATATACAGGAGTGTTATACCCGGTAACACACGGTGTGTTATTATATAATATATATACAGGAGTGTTATACCCAGTAACACACGGTGTGTTATTATATAATATATACACAGGAGTGTTATACCCAGTAACACACGGTGTGTTATTATATAATATATATACAGGAGTGTTATACCCGGTAACACACGGTGTGTTATTATATAATATATATACAGGAGTGTTATACCCGGTAACACACGGTGTGTTATTATATAATATATACACAGGAGTGTTATACCCAGTAACACACGGTGTGTTATTATATAATATATACACAGGAGTGTTAGACCCAGTAACACACGGTGTGTTATATAATATATATACAGGAGTGTTAGACCCAGTAACACACGGTGTGTTATTATATAATATATACACAGGAGTGTTAGACCCAGTAACACACTGTGTGTTATTATATAATATATACACAGGAGTGTTAGACCCAGTAACACACGGTGTGTTATATAATATATATACAGGAGTGTTAGACCCAGTAACACACGGTGTGTTATTATATAATATATATACAGGAGTGTTATATAATATATACACAGGAGTGTTAGACCCAATAACACACGGTGTGTTATTATATAATATATACAGGAGTGTTAGACCCAGTAACACACGGTGTGTTATTATATAATATATATACAGGAGTGTTATACCCGGTAACACACGGTGTGTTATATAATATATACACAGGAGTGTTAGACCGAATAACACACGGTGTGTTATTATATAATATATACAGGAGTGTTAGACCCAGTAACACACGGTGTGTTATATAATATATACACAGGAGTGTTAGACCCAGTAACACACGGTGTGTTATTATATAATATATATACAGGAGTGTTATACCCGGTAACACACGGTGTGTTATTATATAATATATATACAGGAGTGTTATACCCGGTAACACACGGTGTGTTATTATATAATATATACACAGGAGTGTTAGACCCGGTAACACACGGTGTGTTATTATATAATATATACACAGGAGTGTTATACCCAGTAACACACGGTCTGTTATTATATAATATATATACAGGAGTGTTATACCCAGTAACACACGGTGTGTTATTATATAATATATACACAGGAGTGTTATACCCAGTAACACACGGTGTGTTATTATATAATATATACACAGGAGTGTTATACCCAGTAACACACGGTGTGTTATTATATAATATATATACAGGAGTGTTAGACCCAGTAACACACGGTGTGTTATATAATATATATACAGGAGTGTTGGACCCAGTAACACACGGTGTGTTATTATATAATATATACAGGAGTGTTAGACCCAGTAACACACGGTGTGTTATTATATAATATATATACAGGAGTGTTACACACGGTGTGTTATATAATATATACACAGGAGTGTTAGACCCAATAACACACGGTGTGTTATTATATAATATATATACAGGAGTGTTATACCCGGTAACACACGGTGTGTTATTATACAATATATATACAGGAGTGTTACACACGGTGTGTTATATAATATATACACAGGAGTGTTAGACCCAATAACACACGGTGTGTTATTATATAATATATATACAGGAGTGTTATACCCAATAACACACAGTGTGTTATTATATAATATATATACAGGAGTGTTATACCCGGTAACACACCATGTCTTTTCTATGTACAGGAGTGTTATACCCAGTAACAATGAAGCAGTCCGAGCCCGCATGCAGCAAGACCTGGACAACATCCAGGCTTGAGCTGATAAATGGCAAGTAACATTTGCGCCAGACAAGTGCCAGGCAATGACCATCTCCAACAAGAGAGAGTCTAACCACCTCCCCTTGACATTCAACGGCATTACCATCGCCGAATCCCCCACCATCGACATCCTGGGGGTCACCATTGACCAGAAACTTAACTGTACCGGCCACGTTAATACTGTGGCTACAAGAGCAGGTCAGAGGCTGGGTGTTCTGTGGCGAGTGACTCACCTCCTGACTCCCCAAAGCCTTTCCACCATCTACAAGGCACAAGTCATGAGTGTGATGGAATACTCTCCACTTGCCTGGCTGAGTGCAGCTCCAACAACACTCAAGAAGCTCGACACCATCCAGGACAAAGCAGCCCGCTTGATTGGCACCCCATCCACCACCCTAAACATTCACTCCCTTCACCACCGGCGCACAGTGGCTACAGTGTGTACCATCCACAGGATGCACTGCAGCAACTCGCCAAGGCTTCTTCGACAGCACCTCCCAAACCCGCGACCTCCACCACCTAGAAGGACAAGGGCAGCAGGCGCATGGGAACAACACCACCTGCACGTTCCCCTCCAAGTCACACACCATCCCGACTTGGAAATATATCGGCCGTTCCTTCATCGTCGCTGGGTCAAAATCCTGGAACTCCCTTCCCAACAGCACTGTGGGAGAACCGTCACCACATGGACTACAGCGGTTCAAGAAGGCGGCTCACCACCACCTTCTCAAGGGGCAATTAGGGATGGGCAATAAATGCCGGCCTCGCCAGCGACGCCCACATCCCACGAACGAATTTAAAAAAACATATGATATTGTATATATCTACACTTTGGGACGTCCTGAGGTTGTGAAAGTCGCTATATAAATGCAAGAGGGGAAAGGAACAGCAATGGAAATGGTAGTGATTCCCCCTGTGGTTGAATAGCTCACATGTGAAGAGCGGCCGGATGGGTGAGGGGGGTGGGGCCTGCACTCCTCCCCCACCCCGGAGAGGGCTCAGCGCCTTCAAAAGCAGAGAGAGGCAGAGAGAAAAAATAAAATATTGCCGACCGTGAAGGGACATGTCCCTTTAAATGACAACCCTCGTTCAATCCGATCAAAGCCTTGCGAAAGGCCCATTAATTTGGGGCGGGGGGCCTGGAGCTGTCACAGTCAGGAGGTGGTCTGTTTACCCAAACGTGACCCCCTGACCCTGGGGGTCAACCTGCGACTCCCGTCCTGAAAACTGATCCCGAATCTCATTAGTTGAGTGAAGCGGTCGAGGAAGGTCAGGGGGGGGGGAGGGGTCGCGACCTTTGCCCTTCTCAGGTTTCCTTTCATTTATTCTGAAGGGTCGCTGCTCCCTCGGAATCCCCGCAGCAAGCTCTGATTAAAAGGGCTTAAACTGATCATTACTGGCGGCGTTAATCCCTTCACAGCTCAGGCCCCACAGGGAAATCTTCCCCTCACTCCTTTGTCTGTTGGATTGGCGATCCAACACATCCTCGGGTCAGTTAAACACAATCCTTCTCTCACCTGTGCTCTCCAATCCCTCGTTCTCTCTCTCTGTCTCTGTCCCTCTCTCACGCTCTCAGTCTGTCTCCCTCACTGTCTCTCGCTGTCTTTCTGTCTCTCTGTAACTGTCTCTTGCTGTCTCTCCCACTCTCTCTCTCTCACTGTCTCTCTCTCTGTAACTCTCCGTCTCTCTCACTGTCTCGCTGTCTTTCTGCCTCTCTGTAACTGTCTCTTGCTGTCTCTCCCACTCTCTCTCTCTCACTGTCTCTCTCTCTGTAACTCTCCGTCTCTCTCACTGTCTCGCTGTCTTTCTGCCTCTCTGTAACTGTCTCTTGCTGTCTCCCACTCTCTCTCTCTCACTGTCTCTCTCTCTGTAACTCTCCGTCTCTCTCACTGTCTCGCTGTCTTTCTGTCTCTCTCTAACTGTCTCTTGCTGTCTCTCCCACTCTCTCTCTCTCTCTCTCACTGTCTCTGTAACTCTGTCTCTCGCTGTCTCTCTCTGTAACTGTCTGTCTCTCTCATTGTCTCACTGGCTCTCTCTGTAACTCTGTCTCTCTCACTGTCTCTCTGTCTCTCACACTATCTCTCTGAAACTCTGTCTCTCTCACCGTCTCTGTCTCTCTAACTGTATTTCTGTCTCTCTCACTATCTCTGTGTCTCTCTGCTTCTCTCTCACTGTCTCTCTGTAACTCTCTGTCTCGCTAACTGTCTGTCTCTCTCACTGTCTCTTGCTGTCTCTCTCTGTAACTCTCTATCTCACTGTCTCTCTCCATAACTCTCTGCCTCTCCCACTGTCTCTCTGTCTCTCTCTGTAACTCTCATTGTGTCTTTGTCTCTCTCACTATCTCTCTCTGTAACTCTGTCTCCCTAATTGTCTCACTGTTTCTCGCTGTCTTTCTCTCCTCTATCTCTCTCCCCTCTCTCTTTCGGTCTCTCTGTCTCCCACTCCCCCTCTGACACTCCATCCCTCTAACTGTCTTTCTCTCTTTCTTTCTGTCACTCTCTCCCTCTTGCGCACGTTGTCTCTTTTCTCTCTCTCTCTCTATCTCTCCTTCTCCCTCTCTTCCCCTTCTCTCTCTCTCTATTCTATTGATCTCATTTGTCTGTTCTCTGAATTTCCCATTCTCTTGTTCCTCTGAAGGTCCCCCACCCCTGTCCCTCACACTCTGTATCTTGGGGATTGGCCCATTAGTTGAAAATCCCAAACCCCATAAAATTGGATGGACTGTGGGGTTTGGTCAGGCCCCGTCCCCCAGGGGTAAGGCGGAGCCCTGTCTCAGTGGGTAGCAATCTCTCTCTCTCGCCTCTGAGTCAGAAGGTCGTGGGTTCGAGCCCCCACTCCAGAGACTTGAGCCCCATAAACCAGGCCAGTACTGAGGGAGTGCTGCACTGTCGGAGGTGCCGTCTTTCGGATGAGACGTTAAACCGAGGGCCCCGTCTGCCCCTCTCAGGTGGATGTAAAAGATCCCACGGCCTCTATTGGAAGAAGAGCAGGGGGGAGTTCTCCCCGGTGTCCTGGGGCTGATATTTATCCCTCAACCAACATCACTAAAAAACAGATTATCTGGTCATTATCACATTGCTGTTTGTGGGATCTTGCTGTGCGCAAATTGGCTGCCGGGTTTCTCTACTTTACAACAGTGACCACACACCAAAAGTCTTTGAAGAAATAACAGAAGGAGTAGACAAGTTCAGTGCAGTGGATGTGGTTTACATAAGAACATAAGAAATAGGAGCAGGAGTCGACTATACGGAGAGTCAGAAGGCCTTCGATAAGGTACCACATAAGACACTCGTGACATCGATCTGGGAGCGTGCAGTCAGGTCGCAGGAAGAAACACTTGCATTTCTCCAGTGCCTTTCACAACCTCAGGATGTTCCAAAGTGCTTTACAGGCAATTAAAGGCAGAGATTGGAGAAAGAGAAAGGATGAGATAGAGAGGGTGACAGATTGGTGAAAGGGAGCGAGACGGAGAGACACATTGGAGAAAGGGAGAAACAGAGAGAGAAATTGGAGAAAGGGAGAAAGACAGATTGGAGAAAGGGAGAGAGAGATGGATGGAGACAGAGATTGGAGAAAGGGAGAGAGAGAGATGGATGGAGACAGAGAGATTGGAGAAAGGGAGAGAGATGGATGGAGACAGAGAGAAAGGAGAGAGAGAGATGGATGGAGACAGGTTGGAGAGAGAGATGGATGGAGACAGAGAGAAGGGAAAGAGAGATGGATGGAGACAGAGAGATGGATTGGAGAAAGGGAGAGAGATGGATAGAGACAAAGATTGGAGAAAGGGAGAATCAGATGGATAGAGACAGAGAGTGGAGAAAGGAAGAGAGAGATGGATGGAGTCAGAGAAGGAAACAAACACACACAGGATAGATTAATATTTCCGAGCACTGAGGTGAGCTCATGCTTGGTCCTGATTAATGCGGAGTTTGGTTTATTTATTAACCTGTGTGAGGGTTGTCCTGACTGACCGTTGTACCTGTGCAGCGGTGACTCACTCTGCTAATCACTCCAAACCCCAGCTCAGAGCCAGTTCCCACAGGATTACAGTAACTGCATTATTGAACAGGAAAAAGGCTCAAGGTGAGGGTTCTGGCACCTCCCAGCACACACACACACACACACACACACCCCTCCCTGCCCCATGCAAGGCTCAGCTCACTGACGGACTTGTTGAGTTCGACAATGCTAGCCGCTATCTCGCCGAGGATCACTCTCAGGAATGCTACGCCACCGAGTGATGGAATGCCAAGGCTGCGATTACCGCAATCCAGCTCACACGCACGTAGACATACACTCACAAGCTCTGACACACTCACACGTGCTCTGACACGCACATGCGAGCTCCTTTCACAACCTCAGGACGTCCCAAAGCGCTTTACAGCCAATGAAGTACTTTTTTTGAAGTGTAGTCACTGTTGTAATGTGGGAAACGCAGCAGCCAATTTGCGCACAGCAAGATCCCACAAACAGCAATGTGATAATGACCCAGATCATCTGTTTTTTAGTGATGTTGGTTGAGGGATAAATATTGGGCCCCAGGACACCGGGGAGAACTCCCCCCTGCTCTTCTTCCAATAGTGGCCGTGGGATCTTTTACGTCCGCCTGAGAGGGGCAGACGGGGCCCTCGGTTTAACATCTCACCTGAAAGACGGCACCTCCGACAGTGCGGCGCTCCCTCAGTACTGGCACCGGGAGTGTCGAGCCTGGATTATGGGGCCCAAGTCTCTGGAGTGGGGGCTCGAACCCACGACCTTCTGTCTCAGAGGCGAGAGAGAGTGCGACCCACTGAGCCCCGGCTGGCACTAACCTTGGCGACGCCTGATTTGCCAGCTGGTCTAAGAAAGATAGCCAGAGAGGAACGGCTACTTGAGCGAGTGCCAGGCCGCGGTCGGCCATTCAACCATGCAAGGCATCACAGCCGAGCCTGATGCCCGTTGGATTCCGATCAAGGGGCAGGAATACCCGGGCTGGCCTTGTGCCTCTGCCCCCCCTACCCAGACCACGGCCGTTGAAATCAGCTCAGCTTCTACAAAGGGCGGGCAACCAGGCCGTGAGGATGGAAATCCCGCCCCAGACAGCTCGGCTCAGCGCTGGCATCAAACTTGGCATCCTCCAGCTCTAGAAACCTGGAGACCTCTTCCCCCCTCCCCCTGCCAAAATGCTATGGGATAATCGGGAGCTTTCGAGGCCGTTTTTTTGTTGGGTGTGGGTATCGAAGGGTCTAAGGCGGGTAAATGGAGTTGAGGTACAGGTCAGCCATTATAAGATCAGGGGTCAGTCGTGGCACAGTTGGTATCAGTCTCGCTGCTAAGTCAGAAGGTTGTGCGTTCATAAGGCCAATCCAGAGACTGGAGCCCCATAATCCAGGTTGACGTTGATGCACACCCTGCAGGTGGGCTTCCAGGTGGCAGCCTTGATGCTGCCATCTTGGCCAATTGGCTCCCGAGTTCACAGGAGTTAAGACAAACAAAATGGGGAGTAGAGAAGTGTTAAAAATGCTGGAAGCGCGCCCAGTGACTCAACGGGCGGACACCCTGACACAGTCCAGGTCTGATTGCCCCTCCAGCTGCCTCATCCCAGCTGGGTCAACGGTTGAGCGTTTTGCAATTGGGCTCGGCACCACTCCCAGGGTAGTGAGGGACGCCTGGGATCTCCATAACACGCGGTGACCCCCTTCTGGAGAGAGGGTGCGTGGATTGCGGGTGAGAACCAGGATGGGGCCTGGCAGAGATGCCCCCGCCATGATTGATGACACCCGCTAACACTCTCGGTCAACGCTCAGGTGAGGCAAAAGAGGGTGGGACCCGTACCCCAGTGAGAGTCGGTGTCTGTGGGACCCGTACCCCAGTGAGAGTCAGTGTCTGTGGGACCCGTACCCCAGTGAGAGTCAGTGTCTGAGGGACCCGTACCCCAGTGAGAGTCAGTGTCTGTGGGACCCGGACCCCAGTGAGAGTCAGTGTCTGTGGGACCCGTACCCCAGTGAGAGTCAGTGTCTGTGGGGCCCGTACCCCAGTGAGAGTCAGTGTCTGTGGGACCCGTACCCCAGTGAGAGTCAGTGTCTGTGGGACCCTTACCCCAGTAAGAGTCAGTGTCTGTGGAACTGTACCCCAGTGAGAGTCAGTGTCTATGGGACCCGAACCGTCTTGAAAGTCAGTCTGGGGAACCTGTACCCCAGTGAGAGTCAGTGTCTGGGGAACCCGTACCCCAGTGAGAGTCAGTGTCTGGGGTACCCGTACCCCAGTGAGAGTCAGTGTCTGTGGGACCCGTACCCCAGTGAGAGTCAGTGTCTGTGGGACCCGTACCCCAGTGAGAGTCAGTGTCTGTGGGACCCGTACCCCAGTGAGAGTCAGTGTCTGTGGGACCCGTACCCCAGTGAGAGTCAGTGTCTGGGGTACCCGTACCCCAGTGAGAGTCAGTGTCTGTGGGACCCGTACCCCAGTGAGAGTCAGTGTCTGTGGGACCCGTACCCCAGTGAGAGTCAGTGTCTGTGGGACCCGTACCCCAGTGAGAGTCAGTGTCTGTGGGGCCCGTACCCCAGTGAGAGTCAGTGTCTGTGGGGCCCGTACCCCAGTGAGAGTCAGTATCTGTGGAACCCGTACCCCAGTGAGAGTCAGTGTCTGTGGGACCCGTACCCCAGTGAGAGTCAGTGTCTGTGGGACCCGTACCCCAGTGAGAGTCAGTGTCTTTGGGACCCGTACCCCAGTGAGAGTCAGTGTCTGTGGGACCCGTACCCCAGTGAGAGTCAGTGTCTGTGGGACCCGTACCCCAGTGAGAGTCAGTGTCTGTGGGACCCGTACCCCAGTGAGAGTCAGTGTCTGTGGGACCCGTACCCCAGTGAGAGTCAGTGTCTGTGGGACCCGTACCCCAGTGAGAGTCAGTGTCTGTGGGACCCGTACCCCAGTGAGAGTCAGTGTCTGTGGGACCCGTACCCCAGTGAGAGTCAGTGTCTGTGGGACCCGTACCCCAGTGAGAGTCAGTGTCTGTGGGACCCGTACCCCAGTGAGAGTCAGTGTCTGTGGGACCCGTACCCCAGTGAGAGTCAGTGTCTGGGTAACCTGTATCCCGGTGCTTCTGCAGTTATTTAAAGAGATTTTACCACACGTTGCCAAGGACAATAATAAATATAAACCTTTTAAAAGCTTCTTGTTTTCCGCAGTCCAATTTTAGCCAAGTCCCCGGGGAGGTCAGTTGGACAGTAAATCGAAAGTGGGAAAGAATGAAGCATTGTAACCCGGAATATCCGTGAGCAGTGCTGATGTGTTGTGGTAAGAGCACACAGATGCGTGCTCTCTCCTCTCTGTCAAGAATTACCGTCACAAAGAAGGCAGCAACAAGCTTTTAACAAACCCACAGGTGTTCGACTGTGCAGTCCAAACCTGCTGATATCACCCTTCGGAACATCGGAACAGGAGGAGGCCATTCAGCCCCTCGAGCCTGTTCCGTCCTTCAATTCGATCATGGCTGATCTGTATCTTAACTCCATTTACCCGCCTTGGTTCCGTAACCCATAATACCCGACAAAAATCTATCAATCTCAGTTTTGAAATTTCCAATTGACCCCCAGTCTCAACAGCTTTTTGGGGGGAGAGAGTTCCAGATTTCCACTCCCCTTTGTGTGAAGAAGTGACATCACCCCTGAACGGCCTGGCTCTAATTTTAAGGTTCTGCCCCCTCGTTCTGGACTCCCCCCACCAGAGGAAATAGTTTCTCTCTATCGACCCTATCAAATCCTTTAATCATCTTAAACCCCTCGATTAGATCACCCCTTAATCTTCTACACTCGAGGGAATACAAGCCCAGTCTGTGCAACCTGTCCTCGGAATTTAACCCTTTAAGCCCCCGGTATCATTCTGGTGAATCTGCACTGCACCCCCTCCAAGGCCGATATATCCTTCCAGAACTGAACGCAGATGGCGTCTGACTAAACCTCTCTATAACTTCCTTCCATTTGTATGCTAACCCTCTTGAGAGAAAGGCCAATATTCCACGAGCCTTTTTCGTTATATTTTGTACCTATCCACACTTCCCTCCCGGTGTCTCCTCAAAGTTTAAACCCCTGTCCAGGAATTAAGCTCTGACGACCAGGGGAACTTTCACGTCAAAGCCAGGAGGCGGGCAACCAAACCAAGGCCCTATTTATCGCAGGTCCCGAGTTACCCATCTGCTGCAGTGCACGTTTGCTTATCCACTCAGGAGATGCATGTCAGTTCGGTGGCTCAGTGGGTCTCTCGCTCACCTCCGAGTCAGAAGGTCGTGGGTTCGAGCCCCCGCTCCAGAGACTCGAGCCCCACGATCCTGGCCCGACACTCCCGGCGCCAGTACCGAGGGAGCGCCGCGCTGTCGGAGGTGCCGTCTTTCGGGACGAGAGGGCAGACCCCGCGGGGGGCTTCAGGTTTAACGTCCCATCCCGTAAGGTGGCTGCTAAGTTTGGGGTTTCACTGATTTCCTGCAGGGCAACATTCGGCCCGCGTTCTGCCCCTCAACTTTGAGTTGTCGCAGGTGTCGAGTTCAAGAGCAGGGCCCACCCACCCCGAGGCGTACGTTATGCGGACTGGGTCTTGGCGAGAGGAGGCCCCATCCCACACTCCCACGCTGCGCTCGGTGTGCCCGAGCCAACAGCAACACACTGAAAGCAGCAGCGTGTTATCAAAGCAAGGCTGGGACGCGTTGACATGCCTACGTGAGGTCAGGCACACTCAGGCCTCAGGCCTCGCCCAGTTCCCTCTCTCTCTGCGGTGTCAGGGAGTGTGTCGGGACAATGTCTATTGTGCAGAGCAAAGAGGGACGTTTGAATCAAAGAAAGCTTAATTTGCTCCCCTCTGGGACAAGGCCCAGGCTGCTCTGACAACGAGCTGTTTTTATACTGCCTTTAAACAAAGAACTTGCATTTCTATTGCGCCTTTCATGACCTCAGGACGTCCCAAAGCGCTTTACAGCCAATGAAGTACTTTTTGAAGTGTAGTCACTGTTGTAATGTAGGAAACGCGGCAGCCAATTTGCGCACAGCAAGATCCCACAAACAGCAATGAGATAATGACCAGATCATCTGTTCTTTTAACAAAGGCAGCTTTACTCTGTATCTAACCAGTGCTGTACCTGCCCTGGGAGTGTTTGACGGGACAGTGTAGAGGGAGCTTTACTCTGTATCTAACCCGTGCTGTACCTGCCCTGGGAGTGTTTGATGGGACAGTGTAGAGGGAGCTTTACTCTGTATCTAACCCTGTACCTGCCCTGGGAGTGTTTGATGGGACAGTGTAGAGGGAGCTTTACTCTGTATCTAACCCTGTACCTGCCCTGGGAGTGTTTGATGGGACAGTGTAGAGGGAGCTGTTGGGCTAAATGTCCTGCTTCTGTGCTGTAAATTCTATGTAATTCTAAGCAATTGGTGGGTCTATCAGGATCGGTGAGTGAAGATGGGCCAAAGGGCCCTGATTATCCTGTATCTCTCAGAGCTGCCTCTCAATGCTTTGTTGTAAGTGATGTGATGAGAAACCAGCCAGTTCCACTCAGACACTGTCTGGTCAGTCACTGGGAACATCAAGGAGATTGCTTTGAATATCAATAAGCCACATCCACACATTTCATGAAAGGAACTGTGCCTTTTGTCTTTGAGACTCGAGTCCTGTCTGTGGCTTAACAGCTCCCATTTGTACAGCAGCATCAGTAAATGTAATGAAGTGTCAGCCCTGACTGAGTGGGTCTCTCTCTCTCGCCTCTGAGTCAGATAGGTCGTGGGTTCGAGTCCCGCTCCAGAGACTTGAGCACAAAAATTGAGGCTGACGCTCCCAGTGCCAGTGCTGAGGGAGTGCTGCACTGTCGGAGGGTCAGTGCTGAGGGAGTGCTGCACTGTCGGAGGGTCAGTACTGAGGGAGCGCTGCACTGTCGGAGGGTCAGTGCTGAGGGAGCGCTGCACTGTCGGAGGGTCAGTGCCGAGGGAGCGCTGCACTGTCGGAGGGACAGTGCTGAGGGAGCACTGCACTGTCGGAGGGTCAGTGCTGAGGGAGCGCTGCACTGTCGGAGGGTCAGTGCTGAGGGAGTGCTGCACTGTCGGAGGGTCAGTACTGAGGGAGCGTTGCACTGTCGGAGGGTCAGTACTGAGGGAGCGCTGCACTGTCGGAGGGTCAGTACTGAGGGAGCGCTGCACTGTCGGAGGGTCAGTACTGAGGGAGCGCTGCACTGTCGGAGGGGCAGTACTGAGGGAGCGCTGCACTGTCGGAGGGTCAATACTGAGGGAACGCTGCACTGTCGGAGGGTCAGTACTGAGGGAGCGCTGCACTGTCGGAGGGGCAGTACTGAGGGAGCGCTGCACTGTCGGAGGGTCAATACTGAGGGAGCGCTGCACTGTCGGAGGGACAGTACTGAGGGAGCGCTGCACTGTCGGAGTGCAGCGCTCCCTCAGTCTTCCAAATGAGACATTAAACCGAGGGCCCCGTCTGCACCTCTCGGGTGGATGTAAAAGATCCCACGGCCACTATTGGAAGAAGAGCAGGGGGGAGTTCTCCCCGGTGTCCTGGGGCCGATATTTATCCCTCAACCATCATCACTAAAATTCCAGAGCTTAGGGCCTAGACGGCTGAAGGCACTGCCACCAGTAACTCCCTCTGAGTTCTCTGCGCCTCTCTAATTCTGGCCTGGCGTCCATCCCTCACTCCCTTTGCTCCGCCATTGGCGGTCGTGCCTTCTGCCGTCTAGGCTCTAAACTCTGGAATTCCCTCCCTGTAACCTCTCCTTCTTTAAGATACTCCTTAGAACCTACTTCTTTGGCCGCCCCTCCGGATATCTCCTTCTTCGGCTCGGCGTCCATTTTCATTTTAATTCGCCCTCTGTGAGGAGCCTTGGAACATTTTCCTGGTTTGTATAAATACAAGTTGTCGGTCGTTGCCAGCTCGACAACTCTCCGGCTACTTTATTTACAAACAAAAATAAGAAGTGAACCATTGTCTTGTCGAGGGGGATTGGTGGGGGGGCGCAGAACATATGAGGTTGAGTTGATGGATCTTAGAACAATAATGTTCGCCCTCCCCTCGCCGTAAAGTGCTTTGAAGAAATCTGACAGGAAGATCGTGATTAAACAAGCAGGAAAAGAGACCGTCAGAAAGTCCTTGGAAAAGGGAAGGCAGCCATCTTTACAACAGTGAGCTTATCAAAGGCAGGAAGCACATGTTTCCTGCAGGCTGCTCCCGGGGCCTAGTTACTCTCTGGTTCCCGGCGTAAACAAGGCCCCAGATTTGGCTCAGAAGTGTTCCTTCCCTCTTCCTGGAAATGTCTGGAGTCCTTGTAGCTACCGTAAGAAAGCACACTCTGCCTTATTTTTAACGGATGTAAAGTAAACGGGGTTAGAGGCCACCTGAAAGCTAATCTCGGAGGACTAAGGAAGAATGAACTTGCATTTCTATAGCGCCTTCCGGGACGTCCCAAAGCGCTTCTCCTGAAGTACTGTGATGTGGGAAACGCGGCAGACGATTTGCGCACAGCAAGATCCCACAAACAGCAACGTGATAAATGACCAGATATGTTTTTTTAGTGGTGTTGGTTGAGGGATAAATATTGGCCGCAGGACAACGGGGAGAACTCCCCCCCTGCTCTTCTCCCAATAGTGGCCCACCTGAGAGGGGCGGGCAGGGCTTTGGATCAATGTCTCATCCGAAAGACGGCACCTCAGCACTCCCTCGGTACTGGCACTGGGAGTGTCGGCCTGGATTATGGGCTGGAGTCTCTGGAGTGGGGGCTCGAACCCACGACCTTCTGACTCAGAGGCAAGAGAGAGAGAGAGAGAGAGACCCACTGAGCCACACCTGACACCAAATGTACTACCATCGAGTTCCACCTAAATTCCTCTCTTACTCCGAACTTAACTCTCACTTCACGTTCCCGAGTGCATCATTTCAACCCAACACGAATGTCAAGTCCCTTCTCCAATTCATTACCAGCTCCCTAATACACGTCTCCTCACAGTATTTTCGAACACACTTAATGCTCACCCTGAGGTCAGTCAACAACACCAGCCTGCATTTATATAGCGCCTTTAACGTCCCCAAGGCCCTTCACAGGAGCGTAAATCAGACAAAATTTGACACCGAGCCACATAAGGAGATATTAGGACAGGTGACCAAAAGCTTGGACAAAGAGGTAGGTTTTAAGGAGCGTCTTAAAGGAGGAGAGAGAGGCGGAGAGGTTTAGGGAGGGAATTCCAGAGCTTAGGGCCCAGGCGGCTGAAGGCACGGCCGCCAATGGTGGAGCGATGGAAATCGGGGGATGCGCAAGAGGCCAGAATTGGAGGAGCGCAGAGATCTCGGAGGGTTGGAGGAGGTTACAGAGATAGGGAGAGGGGGCAAGGGCCATGGAGGGATTTGAAAACAAGAGAATTTTTAAATCGAGGCGTTCCCGGACCGGGAGCCAATGTCGGTCAGCGAGCACAGTGGGGGGTGATGGGTGAACGGGACTCGGTGCGAGTTAGGATACGGGGGCAGCGGAGTTTTGGGTGAGCTGAGGTTTACGGAGTCAGTCGGGCGTGGTTTATTCCACGATGTCTCTCTGGGCTTCCATGGGACTAATCGAGAAGCTGGGGCTTTATGTTTTTGCTCACACTCGCTGTTCAGATGTGTCGGGGGAGCTGGCCTGCAGCTGCGAGGAGCTGACACAGGCAGCGGAGGAGGGAGGGAAGGAGCTGACCTTCGAACAAAGGGAGATTTAAGGGTCGAAGAGAAGAATTCATCTTAAAGAGGGGAAGTCGGCCAGCGAGCGCTGAAGATGTCCAGTGTGTGGAACAGCCAGGGAAGGCGGGCTATTCGTCCACAGGGGGCGGCGCGGCCGACCCCTACCCTTCCTCCCAAAGCCGCCCACCCCGCCTGCGTGGTTGGTTCCCGCCGTTAGTAACCGGGTAACTATGACCGGCGGGCTGCCCCGAGCTGATTGCTCGTTGTTGCTCCAGCCACACCCCCAGTTCAGGGGTGCTGAGGCACACTGCAGCGTCCCCAACCCAAACGGCCCCGCCCGAGAATCAGCGCCGGGCCGGGGAATCAGAGGCCTGGGGCCTTCCTGCTCGGCAGGTGGTGAATTTGGCTATTTGGCCACGGGGGGCGAGCACTCGCTGACCATTAAAGGAGGCAGCTATCTCGCAGGGGCCCAGTAAACCCCTGTGTGCGGTATCACCGCGATCGGGCAATTCTTGTGTCCCGCTTTCTCATCACACCGACGCGCCTGCCGGACCCCCAATCCCCACCTCCCCGTGTCCCCCCTTTTCAGGAGTATTTACGGCTTTAAGACGACAGGAAACATGAGCTCCTGTGAGCAAGGCAGTGCCGAGCATCCAGCTGCTCCCCTCCTCCCACATCAGCCTGCCCCCTTGACGTTCAGAGCTCTCTTGTTTTGACTAGCGCACTCCCCGGGGCTGGCTGCACGCAACCAGCCTTCGTGGTTTGGGGGGGGCGTCGTCAGATCGGCGTTTGCTGGGAATGGAGGCCTGATCCATTCCCACACCGCTGCCAGCCCTTGGACCGGCTCCCAGCTACTCCTGGGAGCTCAAAACACATTCGAGGCCAGAGCGAGAGAGAGAAACAAAAAAATACTGCGGATGCTGGGAATCTGAAATAGAAACAGAAAACGCAGGACCAGCTCAGGCAGAGTCAAGACAACATTTCCTGCCTCCCCTCACTCAGCTGATTGGGAAGAGGAGAAAGTCGGGAATATAGCGTTACATTTTGCGGAAAAGCGGGGTGATTAATGGCGTCTGCCGTTAGTTCGACTTGCCCCTGCCCCCTTTCTAGGATCGTAGCAAGGCTACAGCTCAGAAGGAGGCCGTTTGGCCCATCGAGTCCGTGCCGGCTCCGTGGACGAGCTAGTCCCACTCCCCCGCCCTATCCCCGTGACCCTGCAGATTTTTTCCTTTCAAGTACTTATCCAGTTTCCTTTTGAAGGCCATGATTGAATCTGCCTCCACCACCCCCTCGGGCAGTGCATTCCAGATCCTAACCACTCGCTGCGTAAAAAGGTTTTTCCTCATGTCGCCTTTTGCCAATCACCTTAAATCTGTGTCCTCTGGTTCTTGACCCTTCCACCAATGGGAACAGTTTCTCTCTATCTACTCTGTCTGGACCCTTCATGATTTTGAACACCTCGATCAAATCTCCTCGCGACCGTCTCTGTTCCAAGGAGAACAATCCCAGCTTCTCCAGTCTGTCCACGTAACTAAAGTCCCTCATCCCTGGTACCATTCTAGTAAATCTCCTCTGCACCCTCTCCAAGGCCTTGACATCCTTCCTAAAGTGTGGTGCCCAGAATTGGACACAATACTCCAGCTGAGGCCTAACCAGTGTTTTATAAAGGTTTAGCACAACTTCCTTGCTTTTGTACTCTTATGCCTCTGTTTATAAAGCCCAGGATCCCGTATGCTTGGGATGGATATGAAACCTATCCAGTGAGTGGTAAAGCTTCAGGTCTGATCCCTGGCCTGTGCCGATCTGAGCTGGGGGGTTGCTTTGGGGTTAATGTGAGGCCCACTGGGTTATGCAGGGCTAAATCCCGTTAGAGGAAGTCCTGATCAAACTGCACAGGGCTCTGGTCAGATCACACCCTGAGCACTGTGTCCCGCTCTGGTCACCGAGACACAAGGGAGATATTCAACTGTTGGAGGCAGCGCAGAGTTACGGCAAAAGGCCGGAGAGACTTGGGCTCTTCAACCTGGAAAGCCGGCGTCCGAGAGGTGACCTTATCGAGGGGCGTCAGATCGCGAAGAGAACAGAAAAGGGAAATCAGGGCTGTTCCTGTAAATTAAACAGTGGGAGAGAGACGGGTTCAGACCAGTGAAAGGTATATACGGAACTGGAGTCGGGAAGGTCTTCTCCAAACAGAGAGAGATCGACACACGGAACGGACTTCCAGATAGAGGAGGGGAGAAGAAAATCCCCGGGTTATTTAAGAATCAATCGGATGCTGCAACGGGGAGAGTGCAGGAGTCTTGGGACAGGTGAATTAAGATGGGCCGAATGCCCTCCCTCATTTCGACAATGGCTCAAACTTATGTAATACGTAGGGTGTCCATGCTCTCATCACCTCTGAGTCACAAAATCGTGGGTTCGAGCCCCCACTCCAGAGACTTGAGCCCCATAATCCAGGCCGACACTCCCGGTGCCGGTACTGAGGGAGTGCCGCACTGTCGGAGGTGCCGTCTTTCGGATGAGACGTTAAACCGAGGGCCCCGTCTGCCCCTCTCAGGTGGATGTAAAAGATCCACGGCCACTATTGGAAGAAGAGCAGGGGGGAGTTCTCCCCGGTGTCCTGGGGCCGATATTTATCCCTCAACCAACATCATTAAAAAAACAGATGATCTGATCATTATCACATTGCTGTTTGTGGAATCTTGCTGTGCGCAAATATGGCTGCTGTGTTCTCTACATTACAACAGTGACCACACTTCAGAAAAGTACTTCATTGGCTGTAAAGCGCTTTGGGACGTCCTGAGGTGGTGAAGAGAGTGAGAAAAATGTTCAGAAGCCCAACATAGGAACATAGGAACAGGAGTAGGCCATTCAGCCCCTCGTGCCTGCTCCGCCATTTGATAAGATCATGGCTGATCTGTGATCTAACTCCATATACCTGCCTTTGGCCCATATCCCTTAATACCTTTGGTTGCCAAAAAGCTATCTATCTCAGATGTAAATTTAGCAATTGAGCTAGTATCAATGTTTTCTAATCTCGCTCCTGAAAGGTCTGGCTCTAATTTTTAGACTGTGCCCCCTACTCCTAGAATCCCCAACCAGCGGAAATAGTTTCTCTCTATCCACCCTATCTGTTCCCCTTAATATCTTATAAACTTCGATCAGGTCACCCCTTAACCTTCGAAACTCTAGAGAATACAACCCCAATTTGTGTAATCTCTCCTCGTAACTTAACCCTTGAAGTCCGGGTATCATTCTAGTAAACCTACGCTGCACTCCCTCCAAGGCCAATATGTCCTTCCGAAGGTGCGGTGCCCAGAACTGCTCACAGTGCTCCAGGTGCGGTCTAACCAGGGTTTTGTCCTTGCCTTGTTAATTATACAGATGTTTCTGAGACGCTGCTGCCTTGGAAATCCCAACACGTACGAGAAAAATAGGCTATTTGTTTTCGCTGTAACAAAACAAATGCCAACCTGGAGTATTCTTTCGTGGACTGTCTGTTATCGGGGACCAGCGCGCAGTGACTGGTCTCTAATCAAAACAGGAAGGAGTGGCGATCAGATGTTACTTGTCTCTCCGCGGTCCAGTTAGCCAGAGGGTGCCTCGATGGCCTTCGAACCAGAAGGTCACAAGTTCGAAAACAAAATTAACGAAACAAAATCCTGGAGATGTGAAACAAACCAACAGAAAACGCTGGAGGCGCGTGGCAGGTTAGGTAGCATCTGCAGAGAGAGAGAGAGAGAAAAAATTAACCTTTCACATCTTTGGCGACACCTCTTGGTTTGCCCTCTGACGCTCCCCTGTTAAAGCGACTGTCACTTGACGATCTGTAGATTAATCCTGTAGCTACAGGTGTTAGTACAGGCGGCCCCTTCTAAGGTGACTCTCCTGACAATTAAACTGATATCAGCCGACCTGCGGCTAACTTGAAATCGAGCCTCATCCAGCAGGAGGAGGCCATTCAGCCCATCGAGCCTGTTCCGCCATTCAATTAGATCATTGCTGCTCTGTATCTTAATTCCATCTCCCCGCCTTGGTTCCGTCACCCTTAATACCCAGAAAAATCTCAGTTTTGACATTTTCAATTGACCCCCCGGCCTCAACAGCTTTTGGGGGGAGAGAGTTCCAGATTCCCACTCCCCTTTGTGTGAGGAAGTGCTTCCTGACGTCACCCCTGAACGGCCCGGCTCTAATTTTAAGGTTCTGCCCCCTTGTTCTGGACTCCCCCCACCAGAGGAAATAGTTTCTCTCTATCGACCCCATCAAATCCTTTAATCATCTTAAACCCCTCGATTAGATCACCCCTTAATCTTCTACACTCGAGGGAATACAAGCCCAGTCTGTGCGACCTGTCCTCGTAATTTAACCCTTTTAGACCCTGGTGGATCTGCTCTGCACCCCCTCTAAGGCCGATATATCCTTCCTGAGGTTGCGGTGCCCAGAACTGAACGCGGTCTCTCCAGACGGGGGTCTGACCAGGACTCTGTCCAGTGTTTGAGGAGAGCGGCATTAAAGCCTTCGGGGAGGGGGGGGGCAGAAAATACAAATTAAATAGGAATAAATAGTTATTTAAAAAGAAATTGGCTGATGGTGAAGCTTTACATCAAAACCAAAGCTTGAATTAAGTTATTTGTACCACTTAAAGTTGTTTAAAGGCCTCTTCCCATATTATTAATAAGAAATGCTGGGTATCTGTTGCTATGGAAAAGCCAAAGGGGCCCCCAGGCCAACAGCTGCGCATGCGCCTAGCCGGGCGGCGCGCAGGTTTCTGGGAGACGTAGTCCCGCCGCGCCGGAAGTGACGGCGCGCCCACCGGGCAGGCGGGACTGCAAATCCCACAATGCCCGGCGGCGGCTTCCGGACAGGCCTTTCCAGAGAGGGTAACGGAGGGAGTGGAGGCGGCGGTGACTGGCAGCAGGTAATGGGAGTGGGTGCAAGGGAGGGAGAGGGGCCCCGAGGCCGGGCCGGGCCGGCCGGGTGAGGGGGGCCGGGGAGAGGCGCGGAGACATTAGAACCTGCGCTGGGTCTGGGGTCTGCGGGCGGCCATTGGTGAGGACGTCACGGCACGGCGTTGCCATGGCAAGAGGCACCTGTAGGACCCGGATGCCCGCCCAGGGACACGCCCCCTGGCCCCGGACACGCCCACTCACCCCCTCAGGGACACGCCCCTTGACCCCAGCCCCGCCCACTCCCCCGCATGGAAATGCCGCCTGGCCCCAGCCCCGCCCACTCCCCCCTCAGGGACACGCCCCCTGGCCCCAGCCCCGCCCACTCCCCCCTCAGGGACACGCCCCCTGGCCCCAGCCCCGCCCACTCCCCCCTCAGGGACACGCCCCTTGGCCCCAGCACCGCCCACTCCCCCCTCAGGGACACGCCCCCTTACCACGACCACACCCACTCCCCCTCGGACACGCCCCTTGGCCCCAGCCCCGCCCACTCCACCTCGGACACGCCCCTTGGCCCCAGCCCCGCCCACTCACCCTCAGGGACACGCCCCTTGGCCCCAGCCCCGCCCACTCCCCCTCAGGGACATGCCCCTTGGCCCCAGCCCCGCCCACTCCCCCTTGGACACGCCCCTTAGCCCCAGCCACTCTCTCCCAGAGACACGCCCCCTGGCCCCAGCCCCACCCACTCTCTCCCAGAGACACGCCCCCCTGGCCCTAGCCCCACCCACTCTCTCCGAGAGACACGCCCCCTGGCCCCAGCCCCACCCACTCCCCCTCGGACACGCCCCCTGGCCCCAGCCCCACCCACTCTCTCCGAGAGACACGCCCCCTGGCCCCAGCCCCACCCACTCCCCCTCGGACACGCCCCCTGGCCCCAGCCCCACCCACTCTCTCCCAGAGACACGCCCCCTGGCCCCAGTGTGCCCACCACCCTGGGTGTACCGCCCGGGCACAGATCGATGGAGTTTCACGCTCCCTCTTGTTGGGTAAACGCACCGCCCAGAACAGGACCGAGGCTCCCGGTTCCCTCCCCTCGGGCCCTTGCAGTTCGGGACGTCCTGAGGTTGTGAAAGGCATCCTGTGTTACTCTTTCGGTGCCGTAGAGCAGACATTAATAGGACCACCAGTAAGCCCGATTCTGCCCTGCCATTTTCCCCGTCTTCCCCCTCTCAGGTGCTGCCATCTCCACTTGGGACCTCGGTGGATTGCAGCGAGATGGTTTGGTTTTTAAAGTTGTTGATGTGTTGGCCAGCCAGCTGTGTGTGAGTCCGTTCAATGACGTTAAGACAATGGGCTCACAGGCAATGTTTTGCTTATCCAAAGTTTAATCCTCCAAAGCAAACTTGACTTGGGGGGAACAAGATCGACAGTGTTGAGCTCAGTCTTCCCCAGGTCAAATCCAAATTCCCATGACAATATTCACGACGATCATGGCCACAAATCCCATCTTTCTTTTCAAATTTCTCAGCTTCCTGACCACAGGCCGAGGCCACCATTTTAATGGTCTCATTGGGCTCGTGTCTGGCACAGATCACACTCGTGGTCCACGCTGTGTTTATCTCAAATATGACTTTCTCTCTCTCACTTTATCTTTGTGACTCTCTCTCACTCTCTCATCACTATCTCACTGTCCCTCCGTCTCTCCCTCTCTCTGTCCCTCCGTCCCTCGCTCTCGGTCCCTCCCTCTCTCTGTCCCTCCCTTCCTCCCTCGGTCCCTCCCTCCCTCGGTCCCTCCCTCCCTCGGTCCCTCCCTCCCTCGGTCCCTCCCTCCCTCGGTCCCTCGGTCCCTCCCTCCCTCCGTCCCTCCCTCCCTCGGTCCCTCCGTCCCTCCCTCCCTCGGTCCCTCCCTCGGTCCCTCCCTCCCTCCTTCTGTCTCTCCCTCCCTCCTTCTGTCTCTCCCTCTCTCCCTCCTTCTGTCTCTCCCTCTCTCCCTCCTTCTGTCTCTCCCTCTCTCCCTCCTTCTGTCTCTCCCTCCTTCTGTCTGTCCGTCCCTCCCTCCCTCCCTCCCTCCGTCCCTCCCTCCTTCCCTCCCTCCCTCCTTCCCTCCCTCCCTCCTTCCCTCCCTCCCTCCTTCCCTCCCTCCCTCCTTCCCTCCCTCCCTCCCTCCGTCCCTCCCTCCTTCTGTCCCTCCCTCCGTCCCTCCCTCCTTCTGTCCCTCCGTCCCTCCCTCCTTCTGTCCCTCCCTCCCTCCCTCCTTCTGTCCCTCCCTCCCTCCCTCCCTCCCTCCTTCTGTCCCTCCCTCCCTCCCTCCCTCCCTCCTTCTGTCCCTCCGTCCCTCCCTCCTTCTGTCCCTCCCTCCTTCTGTCCCTCCTTCTGTCCCTCCCTCCTTCTGTCCCTCCCTCTGTCCCTCCCTCTGTCCCTCCCTCCTTCTGTCCCTCCCTCTCTCCCTCCTTCTGTCCCTCCCTCTCTCCCTCCTTCTGTCCCTCCCTCTCTCCCTCCTTCTGTCCCTCCCTCTCTCCCTCCTTCTGTCTCTCCCTCCTTCTGTCCCTCCCTCTCTCCCTCCTTCTGTCCGTCCCTCGCTCCCTCTTTTCCTCTATATAGAGAGAGCCTTTCTACCTGAGCTACACTTTAACCCTTTCTTACCCACACCGGACGACGAACCCTCGGCCTCTCACCGAGCTCTTTTCTTTCTTTCTGCCACAGGACGAACGCACCGCCTGACGCTCCGTCGTTCCCGTGGTCGCCGAGACTCTTGGCGCCATGACCAAGCTGGCAGAGTGGCTGCTGGGACTCTCGCTGCTGGGCGCCACGTGGGTGGGGCTGGCCTTTGACCCCTTCGGGCTCCGCCTCCCCGAGCTCGGCCGGGAGCTGCTCTGGCCTCTGCCCGCCTACCTGCTGGTGGCTTTTGGCTGCTACTCCCTGGCTACCGTCGGCTACCGGCTGGCCACCTTCAACGACTGCGAGGCAGCGGCAGAAGAGCTCCGGTCGCAGATCCAGGAGGCCAGGAAGGACCTCGCCAGCAAAGGTTTCCGGTTCTGAGAGGGCGGAGAGACCTCGGTTCAGCGCGGAGCGACTCCTGCAGACAGCATCTCCGTGTGTTATCCTGTCCTCTTCAAAACTTCAGTCTCTTCCGACGGCTGGATTGGGAACTGCCAGTGAGTGGCTGAGCCAGAAAGACCCCCACGCACCAGAAAGACCCTCCGAGACCCTCCGCGCACCAGAAAGACCCTCCGAGACCCCCCCCACGCACCAGAAAGAGCCTCCGAGACCCCCCACGCACCAGAAAGACCCTCCGAGACCCCCCACGCACCAGAAAGAGCCTCCGAGACCCACCCACACCCCAGAAAGACCCTCCGAGACCCCCCACGCACCAGAAAGAGCCTCCGAGACCCACCCACACCCCAGAAAGACCCTCCGAGACCCCCCACGCACCAGAAAGACCCTCCGAGACCCCCCCACACACCAGGAAGATACTTCGAGATCTCCCCACACACCAGAAAGAGCCTCCGAGACTCCCCACGCACCAGAAAGAGCCTCCGAGACCCCCCACACACCAGAAAGAGCCTCCGAGACCCCCCACACGCCAGGAGGACCCTCTGAGACCCCCATAAGCCAGGAAGACCCTCCGAGACCCTCACGCACCAGAAAGAGCCTCCGAGACCCTCCAACTCCCTAGAGGCATACACAAATTGTTTAGCCCACTGTAAGGGTGAGCCGTGGTCAGAGTGTACAATGGACAGCGATGATGCCCACTGACGTGCTCCGTCCACTTCTGCAGCCTTCCTGTCAATGATCGGGGGGCTCGAGCCCAGGGCAGTCCTGGATCCCATCCTGACCAGCGGGGGTGGGGCCTCAGTGCTACAGACTGGGGGGGGGGGCGGTGGTAATACAGGAGAGAGGGAAAACCAGCCAGGGTTCCCGCTCCCGATCGCCAGCCAATCGCAGCCCTGTGGGGAAGTGGACCCCGGACGTGGACTGGATCCGGCCGCGATGCCCCCCGCAGTCAAATAGCACCAACGCACACGTGCTGCGCTGGGTGAAATCAACCACAGAAGCTGGACGGAAGATGGTTAATCCAATGGAACAGAAACGTGGACCTCCCCAGTGCGCCCCGAATTTGCCGGATCGAACACTCCAGAGGCGGAGGCCAGCAACCACTGGAGCGTCCCGAGATGGACCGACTTCAGTAATGGCCGGAGGCTGCGGTTTGAGCCGGGGATTGTACTGATTATAACCAAACAAACGAAATAGTCTTTCCCTGTTGACTGTACCAAAACTCTTTTGTCATTTTAATAATAAAACACGCAATTAAATCTCCTCTTAGCCGACTCTGCTCCAGTTCGAACAGTCCCAGTCCCAGACATTTTCATAGTGAATCTGCGCTGTACGCTCTCTCCGGCCTTAATAATGAGGAGCCCAAAACTGCGCACACAATTCTTAACTGTGGCCCTGACCCTCGCCTTGTATAAATTTATCATTTCTTGTAGGGCACTGAGGTTAACTGTTGTGCCCTGTCTCAGGGGGTCTCTCTCTCTCTCTCTCTCTCTTATCTCTGAGTCAGAAGGTCCTGGGTTCGAGCCTCTCTCCAGAGACTTGAGCCCCATAATCCAGGCCGGACGCTCCCGGTGCCGGTACTGAGGGGGTGCTGCACTGCCGGAGGTGCCGTCTTTCGGATGAGACGTTAAACCGAGGGCCCCGTCTGCCTCTCTCGGGTGGATGTAAAAGATCCCACGGCCACTATTGGAAGAAGAGCAGTGGGGGGGGAAGTTCTCCCCGGGGCCGATATTTATCCCTCGACAAACATCACTAAAAAAAAACCAGATGATCTGGGTCATTATCACATCGCTGTTTGTGGGATCTTGCTGTGCGCAAATTGGCTGCTGCGTTTCCTACATCACGACACTTCAAAAGTAGTTCGTCGGCTGTAAAGTTCTGAGTTCTTAACTGGGCGTAGGGATCGATACGAGAGACGATGCAGAAGAAAATCAGTAAGATGGTCCCAGGGATGAGATTTGATACTGAGGAGAGATGACAGAAACTTGGGTTCTTTCCATTGGAACAAAGGTTATGAGGGGTTAAACGTTTTGAGAAGAGGAATAAATTTCAGATTGTCACCAAATGATCGACGTGAGGGATTTTTATTTTACGCAGTTTTTGTTTCATTCGTTCGTAGGATGCGGGCGTCGCTGGCAAGGCCGGCATTTCTTGCCCATCCCCTAGTTGGGACAGGGAACGTTCGAGCAGAGGCACCGGGGGAAATCAGACTCCAGACTAGATTTCAAAAGGGAAACGGCTAAATGAAAAATACAAATTTGAAAGGGAATGGGGCGAAGGGGACAGGGGCGATGAGCCGAGTGGCCTCGTCCTGCTCTCCATGCCGAGAGGGGAAAGTGACGCATTTATGATATCTGTACAAATCAGGCTGCCAACATTTCCACTCAGGTTCGAGAGAGACTGAAAGGTCTCGTTGCAACACAGAACGAGAGGTCTCATTTCCTGACATCTCCCCTCCGTGTCCAGCGACGCAGACGTCCTGTGTACCGACCGTCTGTCAATTCCTGGAAGGGGGGGCAAAGTTTCTTCAGGACGGGAATAAAGTCTCTGAGTAATCTCTCGCCAGTCAATGATTCCAGGACTCGTGCGTGGGAATAAATCCTCCCAAGAGTTGTGCGTTCATGAGAAATCGCCCAGCTATCCAGACGGTACTGGGAGTGAGTTACAGGCTGGAATCTAATCGAGGGGTTCGGGGGGTTTATATATAGAATGACAGATACCCGGGAGTGAGTTACAGGCTGGAATCTAATCGAGGGGTTCGGGGGGTTTATATATAGAATAACAGATACCCGGGAGTGAGTTACAGGCTGGAATCTAATCGAGGGGTTCGGGGGGTTTATATATAGAATAACAGATACCCGGGAGTGAGTTACAGGCTGGAATCTAATCGAGGGGTTCGGGGGGTTTATATATAGAATAACAGATACCCGGGGGTGAGTTACAGACTGGAATCTAATCGAGGGGTTCGGGGGGGTTTATATATAGAATAACAGATACCCGGGAGTGAGTTACAGACTGGAATCTAATCGAGGGGTTCGGGAGGTTTATATATAGAATAACAGATACCCGGGAGTGAGTTACAGGCTGGAATCTAATCGAGGGGTTCGGGGGGTTTATATATAGAATAACAGATACCCGGGAGTGAGTTACAGACTGGAATCTAATCGAGGGGTTCGGGGGGTTTATATATAGAATAACAGATACCCGGGAGTGAGTTACAGGCTGGAATCTAATCGAGGGGTTCGGGGGGGTTTATATATAGAATAACAGATACCCGGGGGTGAGTTACAGACTGGAATCTAATCGAGGGGTTCGGAGGGTTTATATATAGAATAACAGATACCCGGGAGTGGGTTACAGGCTGGAATCTAATCGAGGGGTTCGGGGGGTTTATATATAGAATAACAGATACCCGGGAGTGAGTTACAGACTGGAATCTAATCGAGGGGTTCGGGGGGTTTGTATATAGAATAACAGATACCCGGGAGTGAGTTACAGACTGGAATCTAATCGAGGGGTTCGGGGGGGTTTATATATAGAATAACAGATACCCGGGAGTGAGTTACAGACTGGAATCTAATCGAGGGGTTCGGGAGGTTTATATATAGAATAACAGATACCCGGGAGTGAGTTACAGGCTGGAATCTAATCGAGGGGTTCGTGGGGGTTTATATATAGAATAACAGATACCCGGGAGTGAGTTACAGGCTGGAATCTAATCGAGGGGTTCGGGGGGTTTATATATAGAATAACAGATACCCGGGAGTGAGTTACAGGCTGGAATCTAATCGAGGGGTTCGGGGGGTTTATATATAGAATAACAGATACCCGGGAGTGAGTTACAGGCTGGAATCTAATCGAGGGGTTCGGGGGGTTTATATATAGAATAACAGATACCCGGGAGTGAGTTACAGGCTGGAATCTAATCGAGGGGTTCGGGGGGTTTATATATAGAATAACAGGTACCCGGGAGTGAGTTCCAGGCTGGAATCTAATCGAGGGGTTCGGGGGGGTTTATATATAGAATAACAGATACCCGGGAGTGAGTTACAGGCTGGAATTTGCCGTTTGAAAACCAACACAGGTATATTCCCTGGGCGACAGCCAATTGTACATGGTCTCAGTGCCCCCCTGATTTTGGATGGAGGAGGTGGGGGGATAGGCCAGCCGGGGGGTTCACACTCCTATCTGACGACTGCTACTGAGCGGCACGTGGACATTGTACGGGGAGAGGTGGGGTGGGGTGGGGAGGGGTTGGCTACGATGCCTTTCACAGTCGAATAGCCCTATGTGGCCATCACGAGGCGAGTCGGCTAGGATGCACTCCGTGGTCAAACAGCCGACCACACTGTCCCACGGAGAAACGGGGAACTTCACAAATGTAATCGAGGGTCGCCGATAACCCGGAACCCAAATGACCCCCCTCCCCCCTGCCTTTCCTCCCCAGGCTGAGCCGACAACTTCGGGGAAGGGGCAGGAGGAGAAAAAGGTGGGGAGGGGAGAAGGGAAATCACACCCACCAGCCCTTCGATCTTCAGTTGAGCACGAGAACCGTCCGCACAGCCCGGGGTTGCCAACTCTGGCGGGACGTATTCCTGGAGATTTCATCACGTCCTCCAACTGCCCCGCCATCGGTCGCCCGTCGCGTCCATCCTCACGGGGCCCCCCCGCCTTTCCCACGGCCAACTGGAGAGCAAAAAGACTTTGCTACCCGGTTGGAACATAGAATCACAGAAAGTTACGGCACAGGAGGAGGCCGTTCAGCCCATCGTGTCCGTGCCGGCCGAAAAAGAGCCACCCGGCCTAATCCCACTTTCCAGCTCTTGGTCCGTAGCCCTGTGGGTTACGTAGTGCACATCCAGGTACTTTTTAAATGAGTTGAGGGTTTCTGCCTCTCCCACCCTCTCGGGCAGTGAGTTCCAGACCCCCACCGCCCTCTGGGGGAAAACATTTCTCCTCAGCTCCCCTCTAATCCTTCTACTTTAAATCTATGCCCCCTGGTCACTGACCCCTCTGCTAAGGGAAATAGACCCTTCCTATCCACTCTATCTCGGCCCCTCATAATTTTATACACCTCAATTAAATCTCCCCTCAGCCTCCTTTGCTCCAAAGAAAACACCTCCAGCCTATCCAACCTTTCCTCATAGCTAAAATTCTCCAGCCTCGTAAATCTCCTCTGTACCCTCTCTAGTGCAATCACATCTTTCCTGTAATGTGGTGACCAGAACTGTACACAGTACTCAAGCTGTGGCCTAACCAGTGTTTTATACAGTTCTAGTATAACCTCCCTGCTCTTATATTCTATGCCTCGGATAATAAGGATGATTCTTAACTGTTAGTCAAACGACCTTTTCTTTCCCATCTTCAACACTTTTATAACCAATAAACAAAAGTGTTGAAAGAAATGTTTTTTTAAACGCCCCTATGATTTTTTTCCTGCGTGTTTTGCTCGCAGCAGTGTCCTGGAAATTAAGCATCGATTCCTGCAGATCCAGGATAATACCTAGCAAGTCTGGGATTCCCATTTGAATGGATGTCAAAAGGTGTCCCCCAGCATCTCCGAGATGTCAGCCCTGGCTCAGTGGGCAGCACACTCTTGCCTCGGAGTCAGAAGGTCGTGGGTTCGAGCCCCCGCTCCAGAGACTCGAGCTCATAATCCAGGCCGACACTCCCAGTGCCAGTACTGAGGGAGTGCCGCACTGTTTTCCGGATGAGACGTTAAACCGAGGGCCCCGTCTGCCCCTCTCGGGCGGATGTAAAAGATCCCGTGGCCGCTATTGGAAGAAGAGCAGGGGGGAGTTCGCCCCGGTGTTCTGGGGGCCGATATTTATCCCTCAACCAATGTCACCAAAAAAAACCAGATGATCTGGTCATTTATCACGTTGCTGTTTGTGGGATCTTGCTGTGCGCAAATTGGCTGCCATGTTTCCCACATTACAACGGTGACTACACTTCAAAAAGTACTTAATTGGCTGTAAATCGCTTTGGGACGTCCTGAGGTCATGAAAGGCGCTATAGAAATGCAGGTCTTTTACTGGCTGAGGGCCTGGAGTAATTCTTCTCCCATTATGATTTTTTAAAAATTGCGGACATTTATTAAAACTGTTTTGACACTTCAATGTAACCAAAACCGGATGTTCTCATTTTTAAAAAAATACGTACAAAATACAGGCAAGGACCACATGCACAAGATGTCACTCAATAAAGCACTGGTTCTGAATATCTCACAGCAATGTGTGTGTCCCAGGTCCTTAATTTGCAGTACTGTGAACAGTTCTAGTCTCCATATTATAAATAGGATATAGAGGCACTGGAGAAGGTGCAAATAAGATTTACAAGAATGATACCAGAACTGAGAGATTATAACTATCAGGAAAGGCTGAACAGGCTGGGGCTCATTTCTCTAGAAAAGAGAAAACTGAGGGGTGACCTGATAGAGGTCTTTAAGATTATGAAGGGTTTCGATAGGGTAGACATAGAGAAGATGTTTCTACTTGTGGGGGGAGACCAGAACTAGGGGGCCATAAATATAAGAGAGTCACTAATAAATCCAATCGGGAATTCAGGAGAAACTTCTTTACCCAGAGAGTGGTGAGAATGTGGAACTCACTCCCACATGGAGTGGTTGAGGTGAATAGTGTAGATGGATTTAAGGGGAAGCTGAATAAACACATGAGGGAGAAAGGAATAGAAGGATAGGGGGAGAGGGTGAGATGAAGTAGGGAGGGAGGAGGCTCGTGTGGAGCATAAACGCCAGCATGGACCAGTCGGGCCGAACAGCCTGTTTCTGTGCTGTAGAATCTGAGAGATTAATTTACATTAAGAGTACACGGGGCCTGTATTGAATGACGGAACAGGCTCGATGGGCTGAATGGCCTCCTCCTGCTCCTATGTTGGATGAGGCTCGATCCAAGCCAGCCGCAGGTCGGCTGGTATCAGTTTGATTGTCAGGAGAGTCTCCTTAGAAGGGGCCGCCTGTGCTAACACCTGTAGCTACAGGATTAATCTGCAGATCGTCAAGTGACAGTCGTGTTAACAGGGGAGCGTCAGAGGGCGAATCAAGAGGTGCCGCCTCGAGACGGTGGTCAAGGCAGCACCTGGCGGTCCGCTGGAATCACACAGGTCAGCAAGATCCCACTGTCCAAAGGGCCAGGAGACTGAATGTTAACCTCAGTGTTCCTTAGCTGAGGAGCTGTTTTTGGGGTGGGGCGGGGTGCAGGATGAAGGAAAAGGCGGAGTTCCCAGTCTCGATGGGAATCGCACGGGAACCGTGACTGTTCGCGCCGGGACGGCAGGCACAGGGCGGGATCGGGCTGGCCCGCGATGCCTCCCGCGGTCGAATACCCCGGCAGGCGAAGAACGGCCGCCTCCGGCAACCGTCGGCCGGGCTGCCGGAGTTGGCAAGCGTCTCCTCGCGGGAGAACGAGAGAGACAAAACCAAATTGGTCCCCTCCCCACCCCCGCGTAACACACGGACAACGGGACAGCCCTCCCCGAGGCCCGTTCCACGAGCTGCAGGCCCGTGGATCGGTGAGACTCTTGTTTCCTTCTCAGGCATCCTGTGCTTTGCTCTGAATACGCATCTGGTGTTCGGCCAAGTCTGGGCTGGAACTTCACACAGGCTGTCCGGTCGTTGTTGGTTCATTGAGGAGGGGAGGGGGGCGGGAAGTGGGGGGGGGGGGAGAGAAGGGTCTCTCATCAAACGATCACCGAGTTCAGATCTAAACATCCGGTAACTAGTCTCAGCTTTCTCACTGTTAAGACATCCTCAAAACAGTGCAAGTACTAACCCCCCCCCGGGGCAACGCTGAGCGTGCCTAATTGGGGTCGCTCCTTGAAAGAGCCGGCACAGGCACGACGGGCCGAAGGGCCTCCGTCTGTGCTGCATTCTTTAATTAGCCTGGGCACCGCTGGGTTAGAGAGGGGAGGGTCGAGGGGTTTGGCGGGGAGGGGGATGCATCAGCCCCTGATCCCTCCTGCAAAAAGCCGAGAGGCTGGTTGAGGTGAGGCCTAGCGTGGTTGAATAGCTCTCCTGCGCACAAAGAATTGGAGGAGGTACAGGAGGGCTGCTGGCCCAGGGGAGGGGGGGGGGCCCCAACCCCAGCAAGGGAGGGGAGGAGAATCGAATCAAATCGAGGCCGAGCGACACTCCAACCTCACAACCAATATCTTCCCCAAGGTATGAGGGGAGTAGGTTGGATTCGAGATTCCCCGTCTGGGCGGGCTCCTAAAATTGCTCTATTAACCACGTTTTGTTCAGAACTGATCAGCCTGACCCGTTCCCAATTTAACTATCGACAACCTCCAGGACAAAGCAGCCCGCTCGATTGGCACCCCATCCACCACCCTAAACATTCACTCCCTTCACCACCGGCGCACTGTGGCTGCAGTGTGTACCATCCACAGGATGCACTGCAGCAACTCGCCAAGGCTTCTTCGACAGCACCTCCCAAACCAGCGACCTCTACCACCTAGAAGGACAAGGGCAGCAGGCACATGGGAACACCACCACCTGCACGTTCCCCTCCAAGTCACACACCATCCCGACTTGGAAATACATCGCCGTTCCTTCATCGTCGCTGGGTCAAAATCCTGGAACTCCCTTCCTAACAGCACTGTGGGAGAACCTTCACCACACGGACTGCAGCGGTTCAAGAAGGCGGCTCACCACCACCTTCTCAAGGGCAATTAGGGATGGGCAATAAATGCCGGCCTCGCCCACATCCCCAGAATGAATTTAAAAACTCATTTCTTCAAAGACCCTCTCTCGAAATGATCAACATTATCACTGACCTTTCACCTCTGGCGCATGGGTTCAAATCTTGCCCTGACCGACTGGACACAAGTTCCCCCATTGGGTGCAAGGGTCCGACAATGAATCGGGTTTGGGACAGTCTGACCCCAAGTGGGCACCAACGGATGGTGTAAATCTGTACCCCTTTCGCCATTACGTTGGCAATCTCACAGGGGAGTTGAGACTTGTGTTTAAATAGGGCCTTTCATCTCCAAAACACATCTCAAACGGGGAATTATTTTCTGGTGACATACGTTGGCAAATGCCACAGGTAATTTGGGCACTGCAAGAGCGCAGAGTTGTCCTGCTTTTTGGTGGCTTTGGTTAAGGGATAAAGATTGACCGGGGAGAACTCCCCCCTGCTCTTCTTCCAATAGTGGCCGTGGGATCTTTTACATCCACCTGAGAGGGGCAGATGGGGCCTCGGTTTAACGTCTCATCTGAGAGACGGCACCTCCGACAGTGCAGCACTCCCTCAGTACTGAACCCCCGACAGTGCAGCGCTCCCTCAGTACCGACCCTCCGACAGTGCGGCGCTCCCTCAGTACCGACCCTCCGACAGTGCGGCGCTCCCTCAGTACCGACACTCCGACAGTGCGGCGCTCCCTCAGTACCGACCCTCTGACAGTGCAGCGCTCCCTCAGCACTGAGAGTGTCGGCCTGGATTATGGGCTCGAGTCTCTGGAGTGGGGGTTCGAACCCACGACCTTCTGCCTCAGAGACGAGAGAGAGAGACCCACTGAGCCATATCAGAGGATGTGGCTGATGCAGGATAATGGACAGAACTGCAGTGGGACAAGAGTTAAGGATGTAGTCAGAGAGCTTTGCTCTGGACTGACCTTGAGCAGACTCCCTATTCTCCCGCACTCCCTCTCCTTATCAAGGGAAAAGATTAGAAATTCCAAATAGCTTAACGCCCAGATATAGATCTAAATCAACACGAGTGAAGGCCGTGATTTTAAATTTAAACCAACGCCCGCTCCTTATTAAATTAATTAATTGTAAGACTTGACCGGAGAAGCTGGGGTTGTTCTCCTTAGAGCAGAGAAGGTTAAGGGGAGATTTAATCGAGGTGTTCAAAATCATGAGGGGGTTTTGAGAGAGTAAATAAGGAGCAACTGTTTCCAGTGGCAGGAGGGTCGGGAACCAGAGGACACAGATTGAAGATAATTGGGGAAAGAACCAGAGGAGGAGATGAGAATTTTTTTTAACGCAGCGAGTTGTTCTGATCTGGAATGCGCTGCCTGAAAGGGTGGTGGAAGCAGATTCAATAATAACTTTCAAAAGGGAACTGGATAAATACTTGAAGGGGAAAAATTTGCAGGGGGAAAGAGCAGGGGGGAGAGTGGGACTAATAGGACAGCTCTTTCAAAGAGCCGGCACAGGCCCGATGGGCCGAATGGCCTCCTCCTGTGCTGTGTGATTCAGAACATCGGCTGTCCTCTTGAAATATTTGATCGAACCTTGCCTCCTGCACTATCCTCACCTTCGTTTGTGGCGTCCTCTCTGGCCCCATGTTTCTCCCCCCCCGCCCCACTGAAGGCACTGATTCTCACTAAAGTACAAATCTCCACACCCTCAGCACCACACACTGCGCCTGGCGTGGATCAGTGAGTGTCACTCTCGCCTCAGAGTCAGAAGGTCGTGGGTTCGAGCCCCACTCCAGAGACTTGAGCCCCATAATCCAGGCCGACACTCCCAGTGCCAGTACTGAGGGAGTGCTGCACTGTCGGAGGGGCCGTCTTTCGGATGAGACGTTAAACCGAGGGCCCCGTCTGCCCCTCTCAGGTGGATGTAAAAGATCCCACGGCCACTGTTGGAAGAAGAGCAGGGGGGAGTTCTCCCCGGTGTCCTGGGGCCGATATTTATCCCTCGACCAACGTCACTAAAAAACAGACGATCTGCTCATTTATCTCATTGCTGTTTGTGGGATCTTGCTGTGCGCAAGTTGGCTGCTGTGTTTCCGACATTACAACAGTGACTACACTTCAAAAAAGTTCGACATTGGCTGGAAAGCACTTTGCGAGGTCGTGAAAGGCGCTATATAAATGCAAGTTCTTTCTGACTTTACTAGTTACCGTTAACAAAAAACTCTCCTGCCCCCCCCGAACCCTGCCAATTGCTCAGTTGAAACCCCACCCCTCCCTCATTCCTGCCCCACCTCCCTCTCTGATGGTAGGTCCCATGCCCAGTTAGCTGATTCCGGCCGCAATAAGCATCTCACTCCCACATCAGTGTGTGTGGAACCCGTACCCCAGTGAGAGTCAGTGTCCGTGGGACCCGTACCCCAGTGAGAGTCAGTGTATGTGGGACCCGTACCCCAGTGAGAGTCGGTGTGTGTGGGACCCGTACCCCAGTGAGAGTCAGTGTCCGTGGGACCCGTACCCCAGTGAGAGTCGGTGTCTGTGGGACCCGTACCCCAGTGAGAGTCGGTGTCTGTGGGATCCGTACCCCAGTGAGAGTCAGTGTCTGTGGGACCCGTACCCCAGTGAGAGTCAGTGTCTGTGGGACCCGTACCCCAGTGAGAGTCCGTGTCTGTGGGACCTGAACCCCAGTGAGAGTCAGTGTCTGTGGGACCCGTACCCCAGTGAGAGTCCGTGTCTGTGGGACCTGTACCCCAGTGAGAGTCGGTGTCTGTGGGACCCGTACCCCAGTGAGAGTCGGTGTCTGTGGGTCCCGTACCCCAGTGAGAGTCAGTGTCTGTGGGACCCGTACCCCAGTGAGAGTCAGTGTCTGTGGGACCCGTACCCCAGTGAGAGTCCGTGTCTGTGGGACCTGTACCCCAGTGAGAGTCGGTGTCTGTGGGACCCGTACCCCAGTGAGAGTCGGTGCCTGTGGGACCCGTACCCCAGTGAGAGTCAGCGTCTGTGGGACCCGTACCCCAGTGAGAGTCAGTGTCTGTGGGACCCGTACCCCAGTGAGAGTCAGCGTCTGTGGGACCCGTACCCCAGTGAGAGTCAGTGTCTGTGGGACCCGTACCCCAGTGAGAGTCAGTGTCTGTGGGACCCGTACCCCAGTGAGAGTCAGTGTCTGTGGGACCCGTACCCCAGTGAGAGTCAGTGTCTGTGGGACCCGTACCCCAGTGAGAGTCAGTGTCTGTGGGACCCGTACCCCAGTGAGAGTCAGTGTCTGTGGGACCCGTACCCCAGTGAGAGTCGGTGTCTGTGGGACCCGTACCCCAGTGAGAGTCAGTGTCTGTGGGACCCGTACCCCAGTGAGAGTCAGTGTCTGTGGGACCCGTACCCCAGTGAGAGTCGGTGTGTGTGGGACCCGTACCCCAGTGAGAGTCAGTGTCTGTGGGACCCGTACCCCAGTGAGAGTCGGTGTGTGTGGGACCCGTACCCCAGTGAGAGTCAGTATCTCCAGGAGAAAAGATAAAGAATTTCTAAAACAGAAAAAATGATTTTTTCTTTCAAAAAAGGTAAAGACGCATTAATTTTCTGAAACAGTTCTGATTTCCAGAAGGAGAGGGGTGTTTCTTCAGAATCGCGGACTGATGTTTGACAGAAGGACTGGACCGTTCCGATAGTCCCTCGCCTCGGTATCGAGCGCGGCCCGTTAAAGTCTCTCTGGTCCTGGGGGGGGGGGGGTCAGCGGGAAAGGCACCTCCTCTCTGAAGTCTCCTCCACAGAGGCTAGTGGCAAAATTAAAGAGCGTCCTGCGAAGTAGGCCTCAGGCCTGCACGGGTCTGTAGGGGTACTTTTCCTGGGCTGGCAGAAACCTCCAGAACAACCAGAATCGGATGAGACTGGTCAGGATTCCGGGGACGTTTGGGATCTGGAGAGGGGAGGGAAAAGAAGAGAAACACATAAGCCGGAGCAGCGTCCAGGCAATGTCAACCCAACGACCTCCTGGGCCTCCGAAGCTTCGGCAAGTCGACGGCCTCTGCGGAGCTCGACCCCCGCGACCTTCCGATTCGGGAGGGAAGAGCGTTACGGACCGAGCCAAGCCAGCACGCGGGCCGGAGACCGCTCCCCCCACTCTCAATGGCTCGGGGGGGGTGGGGGTGGGGTTAATGGTACCGACCCCATAAACCTGGTCCTCGAGGTCCAGGAGTGGGGTGCGGGGACTTGCTGCATCCAGAGCCCGTCAAGCAGGTCTTCCCGTGCAGCTCTCGTATTGAAAGCTCTCGCTGGCAGGAGCGGGCGGACTCAGCCCATACAGGAACAGGAGGAGGCCATTCGGCCCCTCGCGTCCGGTCCGTAGCCCTGTTGGTCTCGGCACGTCAAGTGCACACCCAGGTATTTTTTAAACGAGTTGAGGGTTTCTGCCTCTCCCACCCTCTCGGGCAGTGAGTTCCAGACCCCCACCGCCCTCTGGGTGAAAACATTTCTCCTCAGCTCCCCTCTAATCCTTCTACCAATTACTTTAAATCTATGCCCCCTGGTCACTGACCCCTCTGCTAAGGGAAATAGGTCCTTCCTATCCACTCTATCTCGGCCCCTCATAATTTTATACGCCTCAATTAAATCTCCCCTCAGCCTCCTTTACTCCAAAGAAAACACCTCCAGCCTATCCAATCTTTCCCCATAGCTAAAATTCTCCAGCCTCGTAAATCTCCTCTGCACCCTCTCGAGTGCAATCACATCCTTCCTGTAATGTGGTGACCAGAACTGTACACAGTACTCAAGCTGTGGCCTAACTAGTGTTTTATACAGTTCCAGCATAACCTCCCTGCTCTTATATTCGATGCCTCGGCTAATAAAGGAAAGTATCCCATATGCCTTTTTAACCACCTTATCTACCTGTCCTGCTCCCTTCAGGGTACCTTCTCGGAGGGCTGGAGGTTACAGAGGTAGGGAGGGAGAGGCGAGGGCCATGGAAGGATTTGAAAACGAGGAGGAGAATTTTAAAAACCGAGGTGCTGCAGGACCGGGAGCCGACACAGGTCAGCGAGCGCAGGACCAAGCAGGAGGAGATCTAACCAGTCTCAGTGCCGGCTGCCGCCAATTAATTACCACAATGTAGTAGTCCGAGAGCTGGAGGCCGTACAGAGTCCAGGAGGTCGAGGTCAGGACGGTTGCCACGGTCAGCGAGAACGACAGGCATTTTGTGGAGCGGGTTCGGATAATTTTAGCCTGAAAGACACAAAAACAGGTTGGACGTCAGCCCGAGCACTGATGGCCCGATTTAACACCACGGACAGGCACGGAGCGTTCCGCGGCAAACGTAGAATTTTACAAAACAGACTGTTGGGGGGGGGGGGCCATTTGGCCCATTGCCACTGTGCCCCCCCCCTCTCTCTCTGAAAGAGCTCTCCCCGGCCCTTATCCCAGACTGTTTAATCCACTTCCTTTTTGGAACCAATTCTGGATTCTGCCGAGATGGAACTTGGGCCCCCCAGTCTGTGCCTGGCTCCCCCCCCCCCGGCCCCGGCCCTGGCCCTGGCCCTGGCCCTGGCCCCCGCCTCCTCCTCCTCTCCCCCCAGGCCCCAGCCCACCCAAGCCTCCACCCCCCCCCACCCTCCCCGGGCGCTGGCCCACCCGGGCCCCCTCCCCCTTCCCAGGCCCCGGGCCTCCTCCCCCTCCCCAGGCCGCCTCCTCCTCCTCCCCCTCCCCAGGCCCCGGGCCTCCTCCCCCCTCCCCCGGCCTCCTCCCCCTCCTCCTCCCCCTCCCCAGACCCTCCTCCTCCTCCTCCTCCTCCCCAGGCCTCCTCCCCCTCCCCAGACCCTCCTCCTCCTCCCCCTTCCCAGGCCCCGGGCCTCCTCCCCCTCCCCAGGCCTCCTCCTCCTCCTCCCCCTCTTCCTCCCCAGGCCTCCTCCTCCCCCTCCCTCTCCCCCTCCCCCTCCCTCTCCCCCTCCCTCTCCCCCTCCCTCTCCCTCTCCCCCTCCCCAGGCCTCCTCCTCCTCCTCCTCCTCCTCCTCCTCCTCCTCCCCCTCCCCAGGCCCCGGGCCTACTCCTCCTCGCCCCACCCAGGCCCCAGGCCTCCTGTTCTGCAGCAGGCCCGGCCCCCAGACTCTCTCACACACACACACACACACGGAGAGAGAGAGAGGCTCGATTGCTGTATTCAGGGTGGCGCTCGCCCCGTCACGGCGGAGAGAGAGAGAGAGAGAGAGAGAGAGTCGGCTTGCGACAGTTACCAGGTCGGCCAGCGGCGAGAGGTACATGCTGATGGTGAAGGCGCTGCACAGCAGGCCCAGCTCGTTGAGCCGGAGCTCGGCGTCGGGCACCATCGTGGAAAAGTAGAAGGAGACGGCAGCCAGGACGGCAACGGCAAAGGAGACCTTGACAATCAACGGGAACTGCGGAGCGAAGGGCAGAGAGGAAGGGGTTAAAAGAAAAAAAAACCTTCAAAGCCCCCCCCCCCCGACCTCCCGGGCCCTTTCACCCATGACCCTTGACCTCCCGTGCGCCTCCCGCCCTCCTGGGCCCTTCCACCCACGACCCTCGGCCTCCGTACCCGTGGGCGACGATGGCTCCCTCGCGGTCTGGGTACCTCCAGATCAGCTCGGTGGGGCGCGCGCGCTGCGCGCGTTCTCTCGCCCCCGAGTCAGGAGGTCGTGGGTTCGAGCCCCCGCTCCAGAGACTCGAGCCCCATAACCCAGGCCCGATGCTCCCCGGTGCCGGTACCGAGGGAGTGCCGCACTGTCGGAGGTGCCGTCTTTCTACGATAAGAAATGTTGGGGGTGGGGGGAGCTCTCCTGGATCCAATAGTCCTCTCCCAACCAACCAAAAAACGGTCATTCATCTCTGTGTTTGTGGGATCTTGCTGTGCACAAAATGGCTGCCGTGTTTGACTACACGACGGTCAGCGCAATTCAAAGTGACCGCTTTGAGGCATTCCGAGGCGATATTCCTGGGGGATGTTATTCGGGAGCAAGGTTATCCCAGTTTCCCATACAGCGGGTGAAAGGGCCCCGTTAAATTGAGCCGTTGGGCTCTCCGAGGAGGGAGGCCCAGCCTGACGGAAACTAGGTGCTTAGTGAGCGGGGGATAATCACAGGGACTGATCCGTTTCCCATCCAGGGATCCTGACCCACCTCCCATCACCCAATGGGGACTCGCGGGATCCGGAGCCACATCCCATCACCCAATGGGGAAACCAAAGGATCCATTTCAGATCACCCAATGGGAGAATCCCAGGCACAGACCCACCTCCCATCACCCAATGGGGACTCGCGGGATCCGGAGCCACATCCCATCACCCAATGGGGAACCAAAGGATCCATTTCAGATCACCCAATGGGAGAATCCCAGGCACAGACCCACCTCCCATCACCCAATGGGGACTCGCGGGATCCGGAGCCACATCCCATCACCCAATGGGGAAACCAAAGGATCCATTTCAGATCACCCAATGGGAGAATCCCAGGCACAGACCCACATCCCATCAGCCAACGGGGAATCAAGGGATCTAGACTCACATCCCATCAGCCAATGGGGAATCAAGGGATCTAGACTCACGTCCCATCAGCCAATGGGGAATCAAGGGATCTAGACTCACGTCCCATCAGCCAATGGGGAATCAAGGGATCTAGACTCACGTCCCATTAGCCAATGGGGAATCAAGGGATCTAGACTCACATCCCAGCCAATGGGGAATCCGAGGGTTCCAGGCCCACATTCCCATCACCCAATGGGGACTCGCGGGATCCAGAGCCGCAGCCCATCACCCAATGGGGACCATTCCTGGGCGTGAGTCCAGAGCAGGACAAGGGTTGGGATCTTGGCACTCTATATCACCATGATACCTTCTCAGTGCTGAAGTACAGGTAGGCCAGGATGTAGCAGGTCTGGAGAGTGACGCCAATGGAGTTGACAGTCATTAAAGTCCAGTCATCCTTCAGCTGCCCGTAGTAGAGCCAGCCCAGGTTGCTGCAGAGAGAGAGAGAGAGACAAGGTTTCCAATCAATGCCGCCAACAGGCTGGAGACAAGTGACTTGACGATCCAGTTGAATTTGGAACTTGACGCCACCCAGTTGCCGTAAAAATTCAGACCCGCTCCCCTGGTGGCCCAGTGTGCAGCTGGGCCGTGTAGACTAGGAAAGTCCCAGGCTTCATTTCCGGCCTGTTCTGAATTAAGAGAGGGAGAGAGAGACACACAAGGAAGAACGTGCTTTTATATAACACCTTGTGCTGCGGGAACAGGGCCGAGACTGGATAACTCATTTCACATCGGGAGCCACACACCCAGCTGAGAGAGAGAGAGAGAGAGAGACATTCAGACAGAGAGAGAGGGGGAGACCCAGAGAGGGGGAGAGAGAAAGAGACAGACAGACAGAGAGAGACAGAGACAGAGAGAGACAGAGACAGGCAGACAGACAGACAGAGAGAGACAGAGAGAGTCCCCAAGGTGCTTCACAGGAGCGATTATCAAACAAAATTTGACACCGAGCCACATAAGGAGATATTAGGACAGGTGACCAAAAGCTCGGTCAAAGAGGGAGGTTTTAAGA
>NC_090368.1:6899488-6938210 GCF_035084215.1 Heptranchias perlo | reverse complement strand
TTCATTGACGACGGGATATTAAGATTACAGTGTCGCCTTGTGAAGGGAGATGTGAGGGAGGAGAGCTCATGGTGTGAAGAACAGCTTTTTGAAGAGGACAGAGGGGAGTTCCCACTGTCACACAGCGATGGTATCTGATTCCTTAAACAGTTCGGTCTGTCCGCATCCAGTCCCAGATAAATGCGAGTTACGAAGCAGCTCTTGCAAATTTACAGTCAATTAAACCGAGGGCCCCGTCTGCCCCTCTCAGGTGGATGTAAAAGATCCCACGGCCACTATTGGAAGAAGAGCAGGGGGGAGTTCTCCCCGGTGTCCTGGGGCCGATATTTATCCCTCGACCAACATCACTAAAACCCAGGTTATCTGGTCATTATCACATTGCTGGTTGTGGGATCTTGCTGTGCGTAAACTGTGTTTCCTACATTACAACAGTGACTACACTTCAAAGGTACTTCACTGGCTGTAAAGCGCTTTGGGACGTCCTGAGGATGTGATAGGCGCTATAGAAATGCAGGTCCCTTCTTTACTGCACCGGGAGTGCCAGACTAGATTATGAGCCCAAATCCTAGTGTGGGACGACGAGCCCACAACCTTCTGAATTAAGGGAGGGATTTCCCTCTTGATTGGGAACGCTCAGTCCCTCGGGACAGCGAAGAGAAAACGAGGAAGGGGGTCCCATGAGTTGAGGTCCCAATACGCTGGGCCAAAGATCTCCTGAGGCTTCCACGGTGGGCCGGCAGTAGGCCCAGGGCCTGGCGTTGGCATGGAAACGAGGGCCTACTTCAGGCCCGCCCAGCGCGAGAGGATGCCTCGGTTATTTGCCTCACGACTGGGGATCAAAAAAGAAATTGCAGCCGAGCTTTTGATCAATGTTGACAAAACCAACTACAGAGCCTCGTCTCAACTCCAAGTATCTCCTTCCTCCGTCACAGTGTTAGCTCATTTGCGTCCATAGCGCTAAGCTTTCATTTCTGTCCCGAACTACGGCTACCAAAGCTCGGAGTATGCGCGGGAGATTGACTCGCTCGGGCCCTTCATAGAATCGTGGAACGATTCAGCACAGAAGGAGGCCGTTCGGCCCATTGTGCCTGTGCTGGCTCTTTGAAAGAGCTCTCCAATTAGTCCCCACTCCTCCCTGCATTTTTTTCTCCCCTTCAAGTATTTATCCAATTCCCTTTTGAAAGTTATTATTGAATCTGCTTCCCACCGCCCTTTCAGGCAGCGCATTCCAGATCAGAACAACTCGCTGCGTCAAAAAAATTCTCCTCATCTCCCCCTCTGGTTCTTTTGCCAATTATCTTCAATCTGTGTCCTCTGGTGACCCTCCTGCCACTGGAAACAGTTTCTCCTTATTTACTCTATCAAAACCCCTCATGATTTTGAACCCCTCGATTAAATCTCCCCTTAACCTTCTCTGCTCTGAGGAGAACAATCCCAGCTTCTCCAGTCTCTCCACGTAACTGAAGTCCCTCATCCCTGGTACCATTCTGGTAAATCTCCTCTGCACCCTCTCCAAGGCCTCCACTTTCTTTGATTATTGGACTAACTCAGAGCGCGAACTGCAGAAATGGTAGAAGGCAAATCCATCGAACTCAGGCTTAAATCCAGACCAAATGTGCTTTTTGAACCAATTTCATTCCATCCAGCGGGCTGTAGCAATCAGACCTCTTTCTGCGTTCTCCCGCACAGTCAGATCTCAGGCTCTCCCATCTTCCACCCTCAATAAAATCCAGCTCATCCAAAACTCTGCTGCCCCCCCGTATCCTAACTCGCACCGAGTCCCGTTCACCCATCACCCCCCCTGTGCTCGCTGACCTACATTGGCTCCCGGTCCGGGAACACCTCGATTTTAAAATTCTCATCCTCGTGTTCAAATCCCTCCATGGACCTCGCCCCCCCCTCCCTCTCTCTGTAACCTCCTCCGGCCCCTACAACCCTCCGAGATCTCTGCGCTCCTCCAATTCTGGCCTCTTGCGCATCCCCCGATTTCCATCGCTCCACCATTGGCGGCCGTGCCTTCAGCCGCCTGGGCCCTAAGCTCTGGAATTCCCTCCCTAAACCTCTCCGCCTCTCTCTCCCTCCTTTAAGACTCAACTTAAAACCTACCTCTTTGACCGAGCTTTTGGTCACCTGTCCTGATATCTTGGTGTCAAATTCTGTCTGATTTACTCTTCTGTGAAACACCTTGGGACTTCTTTTTGAGAATCCACTTGATCGCTCCCTAGTGGGGCGGACATGTTTGCTGTGGCGATCCTGAGCAGCTCTCCCCAGATTTTTTTTTTTAGCCCTGCTGAGCAGACGGCCCCCTTTAAAAGCTATTCAAGGGCAATAGAGTTGCTTTGATGATCACACTAAATTATGCTTAATTATAGAACACACTGAGCGACATATGTTGCCTTAACAGGAACGGATCACAGCATTTACTCCTCATGTCCCAATGTGCGAGAAAGGAATGCATTGCATTTATATAGCACTTTATCACAGCTTAAACTTCTTCGCATACAGTGACTCACTTAGAAGCGCAGTCAATGGGACCTTGGCCAACGTGGCAGCCATTTTATGCCCTTCCAAATCCGACAAACCATAAGCAGACGGGTTCGTTATTTGGTCGTGGGATAAATATCGGGCCCAGGACACCGGGGAGAACTCCCCCCGCCCTGCTCTTCTTCCTATAGTGGCCTGTGGGATCTTTTATTCCCACCTGAGAGGGGCCTCGGTTGAAGATCTCATCCGAAAGACGGCACCTCCGACAGTGCAGCACTCCCTCGGCGCTGGCAGCGGGAGTGTCGGCCTGGATTTTGTGCTCATTTCTCTGGAGTGGGGGACTCGAACCCCACCTCTGACTCAGAGGCCGAGAGTGCGACCCACCGACACTGACATGACCCACTACGAGGTCCGACTTTGCAACTGGGTGTTTTACAATCTCCGGCTCACAGGAGCCACTTTCTAGCCAGGCAATTTATCTCAAAGGCTCCCTCAGGAGTCAAAGATTAATTGCCTTTGATGTTTGTTGCTCATTACCCACTCTTGCCAAGAGTTGAAGGGCCTCCTTGATCGGGATCCTACTCTTTATTGTTGCGTTGTGAACCAGGAAGCAAACGGAGTCCCAAATTGTTGTTTCCACTTGTTGGGTGGGGGGAGACCAGAACTAGGGGGGCCATCAATATAAGAGAGTCACCAATAAATCCAATCGGGAATTCAGGAGAAACTTCTTTACCCAGAGAGTGGTGAGAATGTGGAAACTCACTCCCACATGGAGTGGTTGAGGTGAATAACAGAGATGGATTTAAGGGAAGCTCGATAAACACATGAGGGAGAAAGGAATAGAAGGATAGGGGGAGAGGGGGAGATGAAGTAGGGAGGGAGGAGGCTCGTGTGGAGCATAAACACCAGCATGGACCAGTGGGGCCGAATGGCCTGTTTACCCAAGATGCATCTCTAAGCTTCAGGAGACCATGGTTACCCATGGTGCATCACAGTTGGAACGCAATGTCTCCCGTTTATACCATCCCTCAGAAACATCTCAAAGTGATTCACAAACAATAAATTCCTCCAGAGTGCAGCGATTGTACCCAGTACGCCCGCAGCACTGAGATAAATGAGCAGATAATGTGTTTTTAGTGATGTTGGTTGAGGGATAAATATCGGCCCCAGGACACCGGGGAGAACTCCCTCCTGCTCTTCTTCCAATAGCGGCCGTGGGATCTTTTACATCCACCTGAGAGGGGCAGACGGGGCCCTCGGTTTAACGTCTCATCTGAAAGACGGCACCTCCGACAGTGCAGCGCTCCCTCAGTACTGACCCTCCGACAGTGCAGCACTCCCTCAGTACCGATCCTCCGGCATTGCAGCGTTCCCTCAGTACTGACCCTCTGACAGTGCAGCGCTCCCTCAGTACTGACCCTCCGACGGTGCAGCGCTCCCTCAGTACTGCCCCTCCGACAGTGCAGCGCTCCCCCAGTACTGACCCTCCGACAGTGCGGCGCTCCCTCAGTACTGACCCTCCGACAGTGCAGCACTCCCTCAGTACTGACCCTCCGACAGTGCGGCACTCCCTCAGTACTGACCCTCCGACAGTGCAGCACTCCCTCAGTACTGACCCTCCGACAGTGCAGCGCTCCCTCAGTACTGCCCCTCCGACAGTGCAGCGCTCCCTCAGTACTGACCCTCCGACAGTGCAGCGCTCCCTCAGTACCGACCCTCCGACAGTGCGGCGCTCCCTCAGTACTGCCCCTCCGACAGTGCAGCGCTCCCTCAGTACTGACCCTCCGACAGTGCAGCGCTCCCTCAGTACTGACCCTCCAACAGTGCGGCGCTCCCTCAGTACTGACCCTCCGACAGTGCAGCGCTCCCTCAGTACTGACCCTCCGACAGTGCAGCGCTCCCTCAGTACTGACCCTCCAACAGTGCGGCGCTCCCTCAGTACTGACCCTCCGACAGTGCAGCGCTCCCTCAGTACCGACCCTCCGACAGTGCAGCGCTCCCTCAGTACTGACCCTCCGACAGTGCAGCACTCCCTCAGTACTGACCCTCCGACAGTGCGGCGCTCCCTCAGTACTGACCCTCCGACAGTGCAGCGCTCCCTCAGTACTGCCCCTCCGACAGTGCAGCGCTCCCTCAGTACTGACCCTCCGACTGTGCAGCGCTCCCTCAGTACTGACCCTCCGACAGTGCAGCGCTCCCTCAGTACTGCCCCTCCGACAGTGCAGCGCTCCCTCAGTACTGACCCTCCAACAGTGCGGCGCTCCCTCAGTACTGACCCTCCGACAGTGCAGCGCTCCCTCAGTACCGACCCTCCGACAGTGCAGCGCTCCCTCAGTACTGACCCTCCGACAGTGCAGCACTCCCTCAGTACTGACCCTCCGACAGTGCGGCGCTCCCTCAGTACTGACCCTCCGACAGTGCAGCGCTCCCTCAGTACTGCCCCTCCGACAGTGCAGCGCTCCCTCAGTACTGACCCTCCGACAGTGCGGCGCTCCCTCAGCACTGGCACTGGGAGTGTCGGCCCTGGTTAACGCACTCTAGTCTCTGGAGTGGGGACTCGAACCCACTGCTCTGAAGCTCAGTACCCCATCCACTGAGCATAAAGTCAATCATGAGAAGCACCTCTTTAAAAGGTTCCTACAACACTCAGTGGCTTAACAAGATGTGACTTTGATTGCTCATTACGCATTCTAGTATTGTGAGGGCTACTTGTTGGAAGTGTAAGTTCTTTACTGTAAGGCGACAGAGAGGGAGAGGATTATGATTCAAATTATGAATTAAATGTGGGCTGGTTGACTTTGTACAGAGCACGTCAGCTCTCTGAGTGAGTGACGATGCGCCTTTGCATTTTAATGCAGCGGCAGGGAGATTAACCCGTTAGATTCCAGCCACTAATCCCTGCTCTACTTCTCGTGACTTATAAAATTTGCCTGTGCTATCGAAGACTGGCCGTTGGTTGAGGGTTAAATATCGGCCCCTGGACACCGGGGAGAACTCCCCCCTGCTCTTCTTCCAATAGTGGCCGTGGGATCTTTTACGTCCACCTGAGAGGGGCAGACGGGGCCCTCGGTTTAACGTCTCATCTGAAAGACGGTACCTTCCGACAGTGCAGCGCTCCCTCAGTACTGTCCCTCCGACAGTGCAGCACTCCCTCAGTACTGACCCTCCGACAGTGCAGCGCTCCCTCAGTACTGTCCCTCCGACAGTGCAGCACTCCCTCAGTACTGACCCTCCGACAGTGCAGCGCTCCCTCAGTACTGACCCTCCGACAGTGCGGCGCTCCCTCAGTACTGACCCTCCGACAGTGCAGCGCTCCCTCAGTACCGACCCTCCGACAGTGCAGCGCTCCCTCAGTACTGACCCTCCGACAGTGCAGCGCTCCCTCAGTACTGACCCTCCGACAGTGCAGCGCTCCCTCAGTACTGACCCTCCGACATCGCAGCGCTCCCTCAGTACTGTCCCTCCGACAGTGCAGCGCTCCCTCAGTGCTGACCCTCCGACAGTGCAGCGCTCCCTCAGTGCTGACCCTCCGACAGTGCAGCGCTCCCTCAGTACTGTCCCTCCGACAGTGCAGCGCTCCCTCAGTGCTGACCCTCCGACAGTGCAGCGCTCCCTCAGTACTGTCCCTCCGACAGTGCAGCACTCCCTCAGCACTGACCCTCTGACAGTGCGGCGCTCCCTCAGTACCAACCCTCCGACAGTGCGGCGCTCCCTCGGTACCGACCCTCCGACAGTGCGGCGCTCCCTCGGTACCGACCCTCCGACAGTGCGGCGCTCCCTCGGTACCGACCCTCCGACAGTGCGGCGCTCCCTCGGTACCGACCCTCCGACAGTGCGGCGCTCCCTCGGTACCGACCCTCCGACAGTGCGGCGCTCCCTTGGTACCGTCCCTCCGACAGTGCGGCGCTCCCTCGGCACTGACCCTCCGACAGTGCAGCGCTCCCTCGGTACCGTCCCTCCGACAGTGCAGCGCTCCCTCAGTACTGACCCTCCGACAGTGCAGCACTCCCTCAGTACTGACCCTCCCACAGTGCAGCGCTCCCTCGGTACTGACCCTCCGACAGTGCAGCGCTCCCTCAGTACTGACCCTCCCACAGTGCAGCGCTCCCTCGGTACTGACCCTCCGACAGTGCAGCGCTCCCTCAGCACTGGGAGTGTCGGCCTGGATTATGATCTTGAGTCTCTGGAGTGGGAACCGAACCCACGAGCTTCTGACTTAAGAGGGGAGAGTGCTAACCGTGGACCAATGGACGATGGGCTAGAGGGTCCAAAGACACCTGGTTTGAGTTAAGGAGCTTGGCTTTGGTTTGTTGGCGTTTTACATTCCAGGTTGCCCTGAGAGCGAAGATGAATTGCTTATATCTCTGGGTTCAAGCAATGGACAAGTTCCTTCTTTTCGCCTCTCCTCTCCCGAAGACTCTCCCCCCCTGAGCTGGCCGCCTTGCCCGGGGATGCTGACACTCCTCCGCTACCGACTCCAATTGGCCGATCGTCATGGGTAAGCCTGAAGAGTGAGTGAAGGCAAGCTATTTGACCATGGGGGGAATCACAAGCCCGGCCACATCCAATCCGCACCCACTCTACAACCCACACGTTAACAGCAGAAAGAGGGTGTGTAGCTGCACAATCAACCTTGGGGGGCATCACAGCCTGATCCTATTTTTGCCCAATGTCCAACACCAACCTGCATTTATATAGCGCCTTTAACGTAGTAAAACGTCCCCAAGGCCCTTCACAGGAGCGTAAATCAGACAAAATTTGACACCGAGCCACATAAGGAGATATTAGGGACAGGTGACCAAAAGCTTGGTCAAAGAGGGAGGTTTTAAGGAGCGTCTTAAAGGAGGAGAGAGAGGCGGAGAGGTTTAGGGAGGGAATTCCAGAGCTTAGGGCCCGGGCGGCTGAAGGCACGGCCGCCAATGGTGGAGCGATGGGAATCGGGGATGTACAAGAGGCCAGAATTGGAGGAGCGCAGAGATCTCGGAGGGTCGTAGGAGGTTACAGAGATAGGGAGGGGGGGCGAGGGCCATGGGGAGGGCCGAGGATGAGAATTTTAAAATCGAGGCGTTCCCGGACCGGGAGCCAATGTCGGTCAACGAGCACAGGGTGGGGTGATGGGTGAACGGGACTCGGTGCGAGTTCGGATACGGGGGGGCAGCAGAGTTTTGGACGAGCTGAGGTTTACGGAGGGTGGGAGATGGGAGGCCGGCCAGGAGAGGGTTGGAATAGTCCAGAATGGAGGTGACAAAAGGCACGGGTGAGGGTTTCAGCAGCAGATGAGCCGAGGCAGGGGGCGGAGACGGGGCGATGTTACAGAGGTGGAAGTGGGCGGCCTTGGTGACGGAGAGAAATTTATTCCCACAGAGGAACATTCTCAACGCACGATAAATGTTTTGCTTTCCAAATGAGGGGAAAAAAGCGGCCATTTGTCTCGCAAATCACAGGCGTCGTCTATCCATGAGGTGTAAATTGAGTTCAGAGGGGGAGAGGGCCAGATGCTGATTTGAAATGTTAAATTTACCTGAAGCAAAGCTTTCTTTTGGGAATAACGACAAATAAACTCCCAAGATGGAGCGGAACTTCCTTCAAATCGGAGAATCCCAAGGTGCTTCCATGGCTCCCGTGCTGCACATGCTCAGAGTGTACAACGGCGTACCCAGATTGGCCAATATTTATGTCAATCACAGTAAGCCCCTCCCCTCTTGGCTCCCCCATTCGGTCTTAACAGATTCGAAACCAATTTTGGGTGGGGGCGGCTTTTATTTGCATTTAAAAACTTGTGGAAATGGAGGACTTTTCAGCATTATTTTCCTTACTTTGGAAATTTTTTCTTTGTTAAAGACCTTACGGCCTCTGCCCCCCCCCCGTATCCTAACTCGCACCGAGTCCCGTTCACCCATCACCCCCCCTGTGCTCGCTGACCTACATTGGCTCCCGGTCCGGCAACGCCTCGATATTAAAATTCTCATCCTCGTGTTCAAATCCCTCCATGGCCCTCGCCCCCCTCCCTATCTCTGAAACCTCCTCCAGCCCCGACAACCCTCCGAGATCTCTGCGCTCCTCCAATTCTGGCCTCTTGCGCATCCCCGATTCCCACCGCTCCGCCATTGGCGGCCGTGCCTTCAGCCGCCTGGGCCCTAAGCTCTGGAATTCCCTCCCTAAACCTCTCCGCCTCTCTCTCCTCCTTTAAGACGCTCCTTAAAACCTCCCTCTTTGACTGAGCTTTTGGTCACCTGTCCTAATATCTCCTTATGTGGCTCGGTGTCAGATTTTGTTTGATAATCACTCCTGTGAAGCGCCTTGGGGACATTTTACTACGTTAAAGGTGCTATATAAATGCAGGTTGGTGTAGGTGTGGGTGCCGATGTTTCATTGGATTTGAGGTATTTGGAAAACAAACTTCAACATGAACCAGTCTCAGATTGTGGGGGGATTGGGGGGGGGGGGTGGGGGGATTGGGGGGGGTGGGGGGATTGGGGGGGGGTGGAGGGATTGGGGGGGGTGGGGGGATTGGGGTGGGGGTGGGGGGATTGGGGTGGGGGGTGGGGGGATTGGGGGGGGATGGGGGGGGTGGGGATGGGGAGGCGGCAGAATGCTCGAACGAGACTGACCCCAACTGCATCCCCGCCTACCCACCATTTTGGGACTGGTCCCCTTGGGCTGTGCGGCTCCCTCTATCTGTCGGTAGATGCATATTAATTACAACAACAACGGGCATTTATACAACACCTGTTAACATCGCAAAACGTCCCACGCACTTCACAGGACACTATATAAATGCAAGTTCTTTCATTCCCTCTCTCTCTTTCTCTCTCACTTTCTCTTTCTCTCTCTCTCTTTCTCTCTCCTTTCTCTTTTTTTCTTTCTCTCTCTATCTCTCTCTCTCTCTTTCCCTCTCTCTCTCTTTCTCCTCTCTCTCTCCCCTCCCTCTTTCTTTCTCTCTCTCTTTCTAGCTGTCTCTCTCACTTTTTCTTTCTCTCTCTTTTTCTTTCTCTCTCTATCTCCCCTCTCTATCTTTCTTTCTCTCTCTTTTTCTATCTCTCTTTCTCTCTCTCTCTCACTTTCTCTTTCTCTCTCTCTCTTTCTCTCTCCTTTCTCTTTTTTCTCTCTCTCTTTCAACTCTCTCTCTCTTTCTTTCTCTCTCTCTCTTCTTTCTCTCTCCCCTCTCTCCCTTTCACTTTCTCTTTCTCTCTCTTTTTTCTCTTTCTCTCTCTCTCTCTTTCTCTCTCTCTCTCCCCCCCTCTCTCTCTCTTTCTTTCTCTCTCTCTCTTTCTTTCTCTCTCCCCTCTCTCCCTTTCACTTTCTCTTTCTCTCTCTTTTTCTCTTTCTCTCTCTCCCCCTCTCTCTCTCTTTCTCTCTCTCTCTCCCCCTCTCTCTCTCTTTCTTTCTCTCTCTCTCTTTCTTTCTCTCTCTCCCTCTCTTTCTCTTTCTCTCCTTTCCCGCACAGTGTTATGGTGGAGTCGGGCTTCAGAGCCAATCAGGAGGCGCGCGAGCCCAACGACCTTTGGATTGGCTGGGATAGTTCCCGGGCAAAAAGCTGGGAGTGTGGCTCCTACCTGTTCTAGGCCCGAGCCTGACTAAAGTTGGAGTGTGTTTGGGAGAACCAGTTCGATTTAATGATCTGAGGCGAGAATTCACAGATGACACTGGGACTTGGGAGGTAGATTTCTTTAAATACATTTATCCCAGTTCTTGAAGGAAGTAATTGAGTTGAGGAACAAGGGTACTGTGCTTGGCGTAGCATATTTTGCTTTTCAAATTCTGTTCTCCGAGCAGCATTGTGGACAAGTGAAAAGCACTCGGGACAAGAAGCAGATGAAGCAAATTGGATGGTGCGTTGGTTAATTAACAACTAAAGGGCACTGATCAATCCTGGCTCCCTTAATTGGACCAGCACGGCCAACTCAATACCGCTAGTTCCAGTCCTGGGACCTCTGCTGCCAGTAAAGTGTTTGCTGATGATCCGAATGAGGGCAGCAAAATTGGAGCACGGGCTGGGGGGGCCCCCTGATGTGGACGGGCAGCGGACGACTGAGCTGAGCTGGCTGATTTGGGCTGGAGCGGAGGATTGGAAGGGTGGTCTTTGCTCCGCATCAACCCCGGGTTAAGGGCAGGACAAAACAGGTTTCCTCGTCCAATTGGCATTTGGCTAACATCGCCCGCCTCCGCCCCCTGCCTCGGGTCTCTGCTGCTGAAACCCCCATCCGTGCCTCTGTTATCTCCAGACTCTGACTATTCCATTGCTCTCCTGGCCGGCCTCCCATCTTCCACCTTCGTCCAAAACTCTGCTGCCCCCCGTATCCTAACTCGCACCGGGTCTTGTTCACCCATCACCCCGACCTGTGCTCGCTGACCTACATTGGCTCCCGGTCCGGCAATGCCTCGATTTTAAAATTCTCATCCTCGTGTTCAAATCCCTCCCTATCTCCGTAACCTCCTCCAGCCCCCACAACCCTCCGAGATCTCTGCGCTCCTCCAGTTCTGGCCTCTTGCGCATCCCCCGATTTCCATCGCTCCACCATTGGCGGCCGTGCCTTCAGCCGCCTGGGCCCTAAGCTCTGGAATTCCCTCCCTAAACCTTTCCTCCTTTAAGACGCTCCTTAAAACCTCCTTCTTTGACCAGTTCTAATATCTCACGTGTCAAATTTTGATGGGTGGAAGATGGAAGGCCGGCCAGGAAGGAATGAAGCAAGAAGCGAATGGACTCCAAGAGAGGGAAACAATCAAATGCAGAACAGTTAAAGTTTGCAGCTGATACCAAGGGCTATGACTGCCAAGTGGAATAAGGTAACTTAGCCTGGATTCAGAACCTACAACAGCAACAATTCCCTGCCCCAGAGACCTGGACCTACTTTGAAGATCCCCATGATACTATTGAGAGTAAAGCCTGGAGCTCCCTCACTGTCCTGGGTCAGCATTCACCCCTCAACCACAAGAAAGACAATTGGTTGATCATTGGACCTCATGGCTGTCCGTGGGATCTTGCTGTGTGCAAAACGTGCTTGCCTCCATGGTAACGGTGACTGCTCTTCGGAGAACGTCGCCTGGACTCCAAGGGTTAAATTCCGAGGAGAGATTACACAAACTAGGGTTGTATTTCCTGGAATTTAGAAGATTAAGGGGTGAGTTGATGGAAGTTTTCAAGATATTAAGGGGAACTGATAGGGTGGATAGAGAGAAACTATTTCTGCTGGTTGGGGAGTCTAGGACTAGGGGACACAGCCTAAAAATTAGAGCCAGGACTTTCAGGAGTGAAGTTAAGAAACACTTCTACACGCAAAGGGTGGTAGAAGTTTGGAACTCTCTTCCGCAAACGGCAGTTGATGCTAGCTCAATTGTTGGATTTAAAATCTGAGATTGATAGATTTTTGTTAACCAAAGGTATTAAGGGATATGGGGCTAAGGCGGGTTTATGGAGTTAGGTCACAGACCAGCCATGATCTCATTAAATGGCGGAACAGGCACGAGGGGCTGAATGGCCTCCTCCTGTTCCTAAGTGATTCATCGGCTAAGAGGGGCTTTGCAATGTTTCTAACGGCCGAGACACTATATAAATACAAACCCGTACCTTTATTCCAGCTGACCTCGTCCTTACTCTCCTTGGTGGTGTCCTGCACCATGACCCTTGACCCTTGACCCGGCTGCCTCGATAAAATAAAAGCTCCCTTTCAGATTTGGCGAGATGGATTCTGAGAGCCCCCTTTTCCAAATTGACCCAAACACAAATTCCTCGGGTTCCTCAGCTGGCTTGATCGTCGTTGGTTTTCATCCATCCTCGCTCAGATTGCCTCAACTTTTTCGCTTCCGTGGCAACCCGAAGAGATCCCCCCTCTCCCTGACTGTGCGGCCCCCGCCTTGTGTGAAACTCAGCTCCAGTTTTGGTGTTGTTTCCCCCAGTGCAGGTTGGTCTGTATAAATACTGGGTGATGCACCACACTAAACACCCACTCCCTTCACCACCGGCGCACTGTGGCTGCAGTGTGTACCATCCACAGGGCGCACTGCAGCAACTCGCCAAGGCTTCTTCGACAGCACCTCCCAAACCCGCGACCTCTACCACCTAGAAGGACAGCGGGCACATGGGGACAACACCACCGGCACGTTCCCCTCCAAGTCGCACACCATCCCGACTTGGACATAAATTGGCCGTTCCTTCATCGTCGCTGGGTCAAAATCCTGGAACTCCCTCCCTAACAGCACCGTGGGAGAACCTTCACCACATGGGTGCAAGATGGCGGCTCACCGCCAATCTCTGAAAGGGGCAACAAATGCCCACCTCCCGAGAATGAGCGAGGAACAAAATCCACTTCTCATCCCTATCCTGCCCAGCTAATTCGATCGCGGCCGTGCATCGCTCAAATGACCTTTCACCCCAGTCAAGTTTGTTCCTCTTTCGGGTCTCTCCTGGATGATAGTTGTACTCCGCCCATAGATGCAAGGCTCGAGACAACCTGTCCTACAAGATAAAGTACAGTAACGGCTCAAAGGGAATTCTGGCAGTAGTGGCACTTTCGAGTTTGGCCGAAAGCAATCAATTATTTCACGGCGAGTATCTGGGTAATGAGGGGGTCCCGTCAATTTTAATTTCTGCTCCAAGGATATCCCCAATTGCTTGACGAAATCCCCTTTGTTAAAATTCAATTTGCTTCTTTTAACCCCGTAGCTCAGTGGCGAGCACTCTCGCCTCGGAGTCTGAAGGGCGTGGATTCTGAGCCCCACTCCGGAGACTCGAGCACAAAACCCAGCCGAATACTCCAGCCCAGTACCGAGGGATTGTCGGAGGTGCCGTCTTTCGGATGAGACGTTAAACCGAGGGCCCCGTCTGCCCCTCTCAAGTAGATGTAAAAGATCCCTATTGGATGAAGAGCAGGGGGGAGTTCTCCCCGGAGTCCTGGGGCCGATATTTATCACTCAACCAAAACAGATGATCTGGTCATTTATCACATTGCTGTTTGTGGGATCTTGCTGTGCGCAAATTGGCTGCCGCGTTTCCTACATTACAACAGTGACTACACTTCAAAAAAGTACTTCATTGGCTGTAAAGCGCTTTGGGACGTCCTGAGAAGGTGAAAGAACTGAGCTATCATTGACAGTCCCTTCACTATCTTGGTACAAAGCAGGATCTTTATTGGCTCAGTGGGACGATTGCACGGGTGGGCACAGCACTGAGCCAATCAGAGGAGGTTGGCTCAGCCGATTTCACCGGGGGACAGGAAAAGGGTTCTGTAATTGGTCTTAATGTTATTTCCTGGGGGGAGAGTCCATGATAGGGGAGAGTGGACATGGGCTGTGGGAGATTAAATGGGTGGGGAGAGTCCGTGATAGGGGAGAGTGGACATGGACTGTGGGAGATTAAATGGGTGGGGAGAGTCCATGATAGGGGAGAGTGGACATGGGCTGTCGGAGATTAAATGGGTGGGGAGAGTCCGTGATAGGGGAGAGTGGACATGGGCTGTCGGAGATTAAATGGGTGGGGAGAGTCCGTGATAGGGGAGAGTGGACATGGACTGTGGGAGATTAAATGGGTGGGGAGAGTCCATGATAGGGGAGAGTGTACATGGGCTGTGGGAGATTAAATGGGTGGGGAGAGTCCATGATAGGGGAGAGTGGACATGGGCTGTGGGAGATTAAATGGGTGGGGAGAGTCCATGATAGGGGAGAGTGTACATGGACTGTGGGAGGAGATTAAATGGGTGGGTAGAGTCCATGATAGGGGAGAGTGTACATGGGCTGTGGGAGATTAAATGGGTGGGGAAAGTCCGTGATAGGGGAAAGTGGACATGGACTGTAGGAGATTAAATGGGTGGGGAGAGTCCATGATAGGGGAGAGTGGACATGGACTGTAGGAGATTAAATGGGTGGGGAGAGTCCGTGATCGGGGAGAGTGGACATGGGCAGTGGGATGAGGGGACTCGCTGCTCACAAAGACCCATTCTCAATGCATTTATATTCCGATGGTAAAACCTTCCTCCTGCACCAAAAGATACATTTTATTTTCCATTTCATGCAACCTCTGGTTTTCGAACCAAATAACATCCTCAGTTATAAAGCCGTTCACGACAAAGGCATCCTGCTGCTGGGTTGCTGAGGAACACATTTTGCCCTCACTGTTACACTGACTCTGAGCATAATCAGCATCTCACGGTGATTATCCTATTGTGTGTTCAGTTACTTTTCTGCAGGACGCCTTCACAGTCCATTTAAAATTGCCCTGTTAGCATGTCTGGAAGGGGTGGAACGTTGCAAGATCGAACGACACACTTTGGTTGATTAAATTACATTGTAAAACTTCTGAAATGTTCGGTGCCCTGTTAGAATTCCCTCCAGTTCCCCGGGGAGAGACTGGGAGAAGCTGGGATTGTTCTCCTCAGAGCAGAGAAGGTTAAGGGGGTGATTTAATCGAGGGGTTCAGAATTACGAGGGGTTTTGACAGAGTAAATGAGGAGAAACTGTTTCCAGGGGCAGGAGGGTTGGGAACCAGAGGGCACAGATTTAACGCAATTGAGGAGAATTTTTTTGACGCAGCGAGTTGTTCTGATCTGAAAGGGCGGCGGGAGCAGATTCAATAGTAACTTTCAAAAGGGGGATTGGATAAATTCATGAAAAGGAAAAAATTTGCAGGGCTACGGGGAACGAGCGGGAGCAGAGTGGGACTAATTGGAGAGCTCTTTCAACGAGCCGGCACAGGCAGGATGGGCCGAACGGCCTCCTCCTGCGCTGTAGAATTCCATGTTTCATCCGCGTCAGCCCCGCTCTCTGGAACGAGCAAAAACCCTTGTGATTTCTGCGCCCCCCCGCCTCCGCCTTCACCTCTTTAACTGCCCCTCAAAAGCCATCTCTTGGGCCTAGCTTTTGGTTGCCATTCAGGGCTGAGGGCTCGATCGGACTTTCCCTCCAAGGATCAGGCTCTGGCAGAGAGAGCCCCATGATTTTCCGAGGATTCATTTGAGCCGACAGACGAGTCGGGAGGTCCCTCTCTGTCCGTCCCTCACCAACGTTGCCCAAACTGGGGCAATCAGATGGTTGGTGCCCATCTCTCCTCGGGCGGAAACCCTCAGAAGGTTGTCTACCCCTAAGGATCTTACGTACATACAAGTTCGAACTGCCGATGACCGTGACAGCCACGTTTTAAATCCTGGTGCAATTTTGATTTGTTGCGCCAGGGAATCATGAATTAATCAAGACATTCCCCATCTCACTCCCAAAACTGCAAAATTGGTAAGCAGTACGGTTCTTAAGGGGTTAATCTCCAACTAGCTGCATTTATATAGCGCCTTTAACGCAGTAAAACGTCCCAAGGCGCTTCACAGGAGCGATTATCAAACAAAATCTGACACCGAGCCACATAAGGAGATGTTAGGACAGGTGACCAAAAGCTCGGTCAAAGAGGTAGGTTTTAAGGAGCGTCTTAAAGGAGGAGAGAGAGGCGGAGAGGTTTAGGGAGGGAATTCCAGAGCTTAGGGCCCGGGTGGCTGAAGGCACGGCCGCCAATGGTGGAGCGATGGAAATTAGGGGGCAAGAGGGCAGAATTGGAGGAGCGCAGAGATCTCGGAGGGTTGTGGGGGTTGGAGGAGGTTGTAGAGATAGGGAGGGGGGGCGAGGGACATGGAGGGATTTGAACATGAGGATGAGAATTTTAAAATCGAGGCGTTCCCGGACCGGGAGCCAATGTAGGTCAGCGAGCACAGGGGGTGATGGGTGAACGGGACTCGGTGCGAGTTAGGATACGGGGGCAGCAGAATTTTGGATGAGCTCAAGTTTATGGAGGGGGGAAGATGGGAGGCCGGGCAGGAGAGCATTGGAATGGTCAAGGCTGGACGTAACAAAGGCATTGATGAGGGTTTCAGCAGCAGATGAGCTGAGGCAGGGACGGAGACGGGCGATGTTACAGAGGTGGAAGTAGGCGGTCTTGGTGATGGAGCGGATATGGGGTCAGAAGCTCATCTCAGGGTCAAATCGGAGGCCATGGTTTATAAAGTCCAACCCATGTTCTGTGGACGTGGGTAAGTGGAGTGTGTCCCCACCCCGAGAGAGTGCGCCCTCCGTATCGATCAAGCAGAGATCCGGCAAGTGGATGTGGGTTTGTCAGTCGTTTGGATCTGTTGAAGTTGGGTTTTCACATGTCTGACGTTCACCTGAGCAAAAGGAAATTGCCAAAAGGGTCGTCCACAACATTTCAATGTGGGGCTTCGGTCAATCAGCCAAACATGGGATGGAAATTAAATATTTTGACTTAGAGTTATGGAATCATAGAATCGCACAGCAAAGAAGGAGGCCATTCGGCCCATTGTGCCTGTGCTGGCTCTTTGAAAGAGCTGTCCAATTAGTCTCACTCCCCCTTGCAAATTTGTTCCCCTTCAAGTATTTATCCAATTCCCTTTTTGAAAGTTACTATTGAATCTGCTTCCACCGCCCTTTCAGGCAGCGCATTCCAGATCAGAACAACTCGCTGCGTCAAAAAAATTCTCCTCATCTCCCCCCTTCAAGTCAAATGCACCCCTGGGTACCAGATTCCACTTGTTACCAACAGCCTCCCATTAGGTACAGGCGGACAGAGCCGCGGTTCAGGAATCTCAGAGCACTGTATCGCTCAACCTAATCAAAAAGGCTAATGGGATGTTGGCCTTTATCTCGAGGGGATGGAATATAAAAGGGGAGGAAGTGATGTTCCAATTCTACAGAGCTCTGGTCAGATCCAACCTGGAGATAATGTGTTCAGTTCTGGGCACCGCATCTCAGGAAGGATATATTGGCCTTGGAGGGGGTGCAGCACTGATTCTATACAATGGGAGTGAATGGGAAGGGGTTTGGTCCATTGGGGTTCTGTACAATGGGAGTGAATGGGAAGGGGTTTGGTCCATTGGGATTCTGTACAGTGGGAGTGAATGGGAAGGGGTTTGGTCCATTGGGATTCTGTACAATGGGAGTGAATGGGAAGGGGTTTGGTCCATTGGGATTCTGTACAATGGGAGTGAATGGGAAGGGGTTTGGTCCATTGGGATTCTGTACAATGGGAGTGAATGGGAAGGGGTTTGGTCCATTGGGATTCTGTACAATGGGAGTGAATGGGAAGGGGTTTGGTCCATTGGGATTCTGTACAATGGGAGTGAATGGGAAGGGGTTTGGTCCATTGGGATTCTGTACAATGGGAGTGAATGGGAAGGGGTTTGGTCCATTGGGATTCTGTACAATGGGAGTGAATGGGAAGGGGTTTGGTCCATTGGGATTCTGTACAATGGGAGTGAATGGGAAGAGGTTTGGAAACATGGAAATCCTTCGATATATCAGGATAGTACCTACATGGAACCCACTGTGGTTTCTGGTTTTCATTCTGTCTGATTCCCGATCAGTGGGTATTTATTTCCAGAGTCGATTGTACCCTGTGGAGTTCGGCCTTCATTCTTCTCCTAACTATTAACCTTCCATTCATACTGATTCATTCTTGCGATGGAGGAAAGGTTTTTTTTTTCTTCCGAGGATGGCTGAAGCCGTCCAAGACGTAAAATCAGTGTCCAATCCGTGAAACGTAAAGGGGGATTCATGAGATGTTGAAGGACTGGTGTGCGTCACGGAGATAAGCATTCAGTGAATACCCGAGCAAGCAAACTGGTCCATCTAAACGGGCTCCGATTCCTGGAGTTACGTGGAATTTACAGCACAGAAACAGGCCATTCGGCCCAACTGGTCCATGCTGGTGTTTATGCTCCACTCGAGCCTCCTCCCTCCCCTCTTCATCTCCCCCTATCAGGATATCCTTCCATTCCTTTCCCCCCCCCCTCATGTACTTATCTAGCTTCCCCTTAAATGCGCCTATGATTTCTCAAAAGAATTATTTTCCCGCCTGGTCACTTGTTGGTTGCCATGGAGAATTCCGGATCACAGTTGCTTCGTAAAATTATACTCGATGCCCTCGACAGGTGAGTGACCACTGCGCCACTCTTGACCTCCGATGTTTGACTCGAAACTCGCTCGTGGTAGCTCAGAGTTTCAAGTGTCGAATCACGTCAAGCAGAGCGTATTATTCTGCTGCGGAGTTGGAGCTCTGTCAAAGATGGCCGCTCAGCATCCGGGGGCGCGGTGGGGGGGGGGCAAGTTGGGGGTGAAGAGGGGAGAGAAGGGGGGAAAGAAGGGGGAGAGAAGAGGGTTTGAAGGGGAGAAGGGTGGATGAAATGGGGGAGGGAGGGAGAAAGAGGGGAGGGTGGAGTCAGTCCTTCAGGGGAGATGGGGAGAAAGGGGGCAGAAAGGGGAGAAGGGGAGAGAAGGGGAGAGAATGGGGAAGTAGAGGGTGATGGGGAGAAATAGAGAGAGATGGAGAGAAGGGGGGAGAAGGGGAGTAGTGGGGGGACGGGTAAAGGGGGAGAAGGGGGGAGTAGTGGGGTGACGGGGTAAAGAAGAGAGAAAGGTGGAAAAGAGGGAGAGAAGGGTGGAGAAAGGGGAGATGGGGGAGTAGTGGGGTGACGGGGGTGATGGGGAGAGTAGTGGGGTGACGGGAGTGATGGGGAGAGTAGTGGGGTGACGGGAGTGATGGGGAGAGGGGGGAGTAGTGGGGTGACGGGAGTGATGGGGAGAAGGGGGGAGTAGTGGGGTGACGGGAGTGATGGGGAGAAGGGGGGAGTAGTGGGGTGACGGGAGTGATGGGGAGAAGGGGGGAGTAGTGGGGTGACGGGAGTGATGGGGAGAAGGGGGGAGTAGTGGGGTGACGGGAGTGATGGGGAGAAGGGGGGAGTCGTGGGGTGACGGGAGTGATGGGGAGAAGGGGGGAGATGGGGAGAAGGGGGGAGTCGTGCGTTGACGGGAGTGATGGGGAGAGGGGGGAGTAGTTGGTGACGGGAGTGATGGGGAGAAGGGGGGAGATGGGGAGAAGGGGGGAGTCGTGCGTTGACGGGAGTGATGGGGTGAAGGAGGGGAGTAGTGGGGTGACGGGAGTGATGGGGTGAAGGGGGGGGGGGAGTAGTTGGTGACGGGAGTGATGAGGAGAAGGGGGAGAGAAGGGAGAGAAGGGGGAGTAGCGGGGAGAGTGGAGTTAGTGCCTGCAGGAGGTGAAGGGGGAGAGAAATGGCAATGGAAAGAGCATGGCGGCTGGTTATTTATTGACGTGAAATGAGAAATAAATAAGTGAACAGAGAAGAAGGAAGTATCAATGGTGAGTGAGTGATGTGGGGACTGGGCCTCATTAACTTTCCATTGTTTTTTATTGCGACTCGGGAGAAATGGTTTGGTCACCGTTCGATACACCAGGCCAACAGGGAGCCCCATCGCAAGGCCCGAGCTGCGATCGCGCAGACTGGATCCATCATCACTCACGTCCTCTGGCGTCGGCTCGTCGGGCCTGCGATTAATGGCGGCCAGGCGGAATAATCAGTTCAGCCCGTCAAGTCCCCGAATCCCGCCCCCTCCACCTTCTCCGAGATCAGGGAAACGCACAGAGCTCCCCCAGCAGTCAGTCGATGCCTTTTCAGTGTGAGCTACCTGTCGTTACTGGAGGTAGATTCTGGAGGGAGGAGGAGTGAAGCAGATATCAATCAAAGCCGTGTAGAATATAAATAATTTCTTTTCACACGCTGTTGATAGGCCCTAAGAGGTTCTAATCCGCCTCGGGCGAACCGAGGGCTGATGCAAAGTTGGCCACAAATCCGGGCTCTCTTCCAGCTCCGTGTTGTCAGGGCGACAGGGCGGACGGTCAGGGTGACCGCTTCTGGCGTCCTGCTCCTCCCGACCCTGCCAACGAGGGTTTGTGGGGGTTTTTTTTTGGGGGGGGAAATCCTCAGAAGCAGAGGCGGATAGAGTCGTAATCAGCGGGGAGACGCCAACTGGCCGCAGGACAGAGAAGGGAGACAATGGCGACACCAGTTCTCGCTCCTGAACGCGATCCCGTGGCCCCCCACCCTCCTGGACATTAAGAGTTGTGCTCCCCCTCTTCCGCCCAACACGAAGTTGCTGGATCAATTGAAAATTTCAAGGCTGAGATTGATGGACTTTGTTAGGCGAGGGTCTTAAGGGTTATGGAACCAAGGCTGGAAGACGGAGGGGGGAGAATTGGGAGAGAGAGAGAGAGAAAGAGAGAGATGTCCGTTTTGATTTTACTTCTTGGCCGCTGCGATAAGAGGCACATTCTTCTCCTCCTCAGTGATATCTCCGTTCAGGAGCGTGAGTCCCTGTGCAGGATGAGGTTAGAAGTTTCGATTGTGCTGTGCTCATTAAAGTGATGGATGAGGTCTCCAGAGGATCAATCCATTAAATTCACATTACATCCAGCGACAGACTGAGGTTCAGAGGCCGGGGCAGACCTTCGACCTTGGCCTAGCAAGATGGTGGCCGTGTTAGAATCAGACAGCACAGAAGGAGGCCCTTCGGCCCATCGTGCCTGTGCCAGCTCTTTGAAAGAGCTATCCAATTAATCCCACTCCCCCTTCCCCATACACCTGCAAATTTTTCACCTTCAAGTATTTATCCAATTCCCTTTTTGAAAGTTATTATTGAATCTGCTTCCACCGCCCTTTCAGGCAGCGAATTCCAGATCAGAACAACTCGCTGCGTAAAAAAAATTCTCCTCATCTCCCCCTCTGGTTCTTTTACCAATTATCTTCAATCTGTGTCCTCTGGTTCCCGACCCTCCTGCCACTGGAAACAGTTTCTCCTTATTTACTCCATCAAAACCCCTCATGATTTTGAACACCTCGATTAAATCTCCCCTTAACCTTCTCTGCTCTAAGGAGAACAATCCCAGCTTCTCCAGTCTCTCCACATAACAGAAGTCCCTCATCCCTGGTCAGAACACGAACCTGACACCTCAGGGAGATCTCCTTTCTCTTGAGGCCTACTTTTCCCTTTCTGAAAACCTTAGTGCCAATTTTCAGACCCGTGTGAGGACCCAACAGTGGGATTAGGACTGTCCAGATCAGGCCTAGGGGCTGATTCATAGAATCATGGAAAATAGGAGCAGGAGTAGGCCATTCAGCCCTTCGAGCCTGCTCCGCCATTCAATCAGATCATGGCTGATCCTCTATCTCAGTACCATATTCCTGCTCTCTCCCCATACCCCTTGATGCCTTTTGTGTCGAGAAATCTATCCAGCTCCTTCTTAAATATATTCAGTGACTTGGCCTCCACTGCCTTCTGTGGTAGAGAATTCCACAGGTTCACCACCCTCTGAGTGAAGAAATTTCTCCTCATCTCAGTCCTAAATGTCCTACCCCGTATCCTGAGACAGTGACCCCTCGTTCTGGACCCCCCAGCCAGGGGAAACATCCTCCCTGCATCCAGTTTAGCCCTGTCAGAATTTTAGATGTTCCAATGAGATCCCCTCTCATTCTTCTAAACTCTAGTGAATACAGGCCGAGTCGACCCAATCTCTCCTCATACGACAGTCCTGCCATCCCAGGAATCAGTCTGGTGAACCTTCGCTGCACTCCCTCCATGGCAACTATATCCTTTCTTAGGTAAGGAGACCAAAACTGCGCACAATACTCCAGGTGTGGTCTCACCAAGGCCCTGTATAACTGCAGTAAGACATCCTTGCTCCTGTACTCAAATCCTCTTGCAATGAAGGCCAACATACCATTTGTCTTGCTGCACCTGCATGTTTGCTTTCAGTGACTGGTGTACAAGGACACCCAGGTCCCTTTGTACATCAACATTTCCCAATCTATCACCATTTAAATAATACTCTGCCTTTCTGTTTTTCCTTCCAATGGGGAAAGAGTGGGGGAGGAGGTGGAGGGGGGGGTCGAGCAGGGAACGGAGGGTCGAAGGAACCAGGTGCAAAATAGGGCCGTGATTTTACGAGACCCTCCGCTCTCCAGGAACCCATGTGGAAAATTCGAACTGACGCTAAACCACGATTTTCCAACCGGAATGGCCTCTCCGATCAAATCCTTCTCGTCCCCGCCTTGGTCACAAGAAGGTCGAGAGGCACGACTAAAAGAGAAAATAGTTTCCCTCGTTTCTTCAGCCGGGTGAGTAGTTGGGAAGGAGAATAGATAAATGCTAATTATCTTCCATGTAGCTGTGTCTCGGGATATCTCCTACAAGTTCTTTCGGCAGTCCGAGCCCGCATGCAGCAAGACCTGGACAACATCCAGGCTTGGGCTCATAAGTGACAAGTAACATTCGCACCAGACAAGTGCCAGGCAATGACCATCTCCAACAAGAGAGAGTCTAACCACCTCCCCTTGACATTCAACGGCATTACCATCGCCGAATCCCCCACCATCAACATCCTGGGGTCACCATTGACCAGAAACTTAACTGGACCAGCCATATAAATACTGTGGCTACAAGAGCAGGTCAGAGGCTGGGTATTCTGCGGCGAGTGACTCACCTCCTGACTCCCCAAAGCCTTTCCACCATCTACAAGGCACAAGTCAGGAGTGTGATGGAATACTCTCCACTTGCCTGGATGAGTGCAGCTCCAACAACACTCAAGAAGCTCGACAGCACCCAGGACAAAGCAGCCCGCTTGATTGGCACCCCATCCACCACCCTAAACATTCACTCCCTTCACCACCGGCGCACCGTGGCTGCAGTGTGTACCATCCACAGGATGCACTGCAGCAACTCGCCAAGGCTTCTTCGACAGCACCTCCCAAACCCGCGACCTCTACCACCTAGAAGGACAAGGGCAGCAGGCACATGGGAATAACACCACCTGCACGTTCCCCTCCGAGTCACACACCATCCCGGCTTGGAAATATATCGGCCGTTCCTTCATCGTCGCTGGGTCAAAATCCTGGAACTCCCTTCCTAACAGCACTGTGGGAGAACCTTCACCACACGGACTGCAGCGGTTCAAGAAGGCGGCTCACCACCACCTTCTCAAGGGGCAACTAGGGATGGGCAATAAATGCCAGCGCGCCCACATCCCATGAACAAATTTTTAAAAAATGCATCAGGGCCTCATTTTTACATCCCAGCATGCCTCACTTTGCAACAATAACAACAACTTGCATTTATATAGCGCCGTTAACGTCCCGAGACGCTCCACGGGGAACGATTATCACTTGACACCGAGCCGCATAAGGAGATATTCGGACAGTTTGGTCAAAGAGGTAGGTTTTAAGGAGCGTCTTAAAGGAGGAGAGAGGGGCGGAGAGGTTTAGGGAGGGAATTCCAGAGCTTAGGGCCCAGGCGGCTGAAGGCACGGCCGCCAATGGTGGAGCGATGGAAATCGGGGATGGGCAAGAGGCCAGAATTGGAGGAGCGCAGAGATCTCGGAGGGTTGTAGGGGCTGGAGGAGGTTACAGAGATAGGGAGGGGGGGCGAGGGCCATGGAGGGGATTTGAACACGAGGATGAGAATTTCAAAATCGAGGCGTTCCCGGACCGGGAGCCAATGTAGGTCAGCGAGCACAGGGGGGTGATGGGTGAACGGGACTCGGTGCGAAAACAAAACGGAACAAAGTGTTTCTGTTCCTTGGTGAAGAGCAGTGAAGGAGAACAGAAAATCATATCGTAACATTCACCTCCAATTGGATTAAATAGATAGGAATAAGTACATTTCAAAGAGAGATCAAACAACGCAATCCTGTTAAACTGGGGAGCTCCTTTCAAAAACTTTCTAGGAACAGGAGGAGGCCATTCAGCCCCTCGGGCCTGTTTCCATAGGAACAGGAGGAGGCCATTCAGCCCCTCGGGCCTGTTCCGCCATTCATGGCTGATCTGTATCTTAACTCGATTTGCCCGCCTTGGTTCCGTAACCCATAATACCCGACAAAAATCTATCAATTGCAGTCTTGACATTTCCAATTGACCCCCGGTCTCAACAGCTTTTTTGGGGGGAGAGAGTTCCAGATTTCCACTCCCCTTTGTGTGAAGAAGTGACATCACCCCTGAATGGCCTGGCTCTAATTTTAAGGTTCTGCCCCCTCGTTCTGGACTCCCCCCACCAGAGGAAATAGTTTCTCTCTATCGACCCTATCAAATCCTTTAATCGTCTTAAAACACCTCGATTAGATCACCCCTTAATCTTCTACGTTTCTAGATTCTCTCAGCTTTGTTAAATGTCTTCTGTCTACATGTGACTCTGATTGTACGTTAATGGTGGCTGAACGTCCCAGGGCTCTATGAGGTATCTAAAACACCGCACCCCACCTCTCCGAGAATCGCAGGCTTGCGAGGGGAGTCGGGGGGAGGGTGCAGATTTAAAGCCATCTTTGACCCTGGAATAATGTCCTAGCAGTTGCTCCTCCCTCTCTGCGCACTCAACTCTGTCACTCAGCTTCCGGGCTTCAGGCCTATATGATTCGTCTTTCCTTCCCGTCCAAAGCCAGCGACCGCTCCCACCCACCCCACCTTGATTCCGACACGGTCTCTCCCGGCCGCTCCCCATCGCCGGCCTCCCTGAACTGCCCAGCGATGACTTACTTTATTTGGAGAAACACTCAACTTGGTGTGGCGATAGTGAGCTGCTTTTACTTCCAGGCCCTCAAGGGTATTCCTGCCAAAGAATCACCAAAAGGAAAACAAGAGAAGTGGAATTGCTACAATGTGCTTACTCCCATTAACAGGCCACCTAGAGTTCAGTTAACAATATGTGAGTAGCGTACATAGCAAAACCTGCCTTGGCAGGGTCTCCATTCGAGATCCAATTTTGAGGTGTCTCTTTCTTTAAGGATAATTTTTCCAAACATTTATTTTCTGATTTGCAAACATTGGGTGCCCTGGATTATTGCTCTGACCCCAACCTTTACCGAGGAGAAAAGATAAGGACATCGGGGGACTGGTAAACGGGAGGCCAGGAATCCAACAGCTCACAAGAGACAATATTATAAACCCTGGGGGGCTTCAGAAGTGTGTGTGTGGGTGGGTGTGTGAGAGTGTTTGGGTGTGGGTGTGTGAGTGTGAGTGTGTATGGGTGTGTGAGTGTGTGTGTGAGTGTGTATGGGTGTGTGTGTGTGTGTGAGTGTGTATGGGTGTGTGTGTGTGTGAGTGTGTATGGGTGTGTGTGTGTGTGTGAGTGTGTATGGGTGGGGGTGGGGTTGTGTGTGTGTGAGTGTGTATGGGTGTGTATGGGTGTGTGTATGGGTGTGTGTGTGAGTGTGTATGGGTGTGTGTGTGTGTGTGTGTGAGTGTGTATGGGTGGGGGTGGGGTTGTGTGAGTGTGAGTGTGTATGGGTGTGTGGGTGTGTGTGTGAGTGTGTATGGGTGTGGGTGTGTGTGTGTGAGTGTGTATGGGTGGGGGTGGGGTTGTGTGAGTGTGTATGGGTGGGGGTGGGGTTGTGTGAGTGTGAGTGTGTATGGGTGTGTGAGTGTGTATGGGTGTGTGTGTGTGTGTATGGGTGTGTGAGTGTGTATGGGTGGGGGTGGGGTTGTGTGAGTGTGTATGGGTGTGTGTGTGTGTGAGTGTGTATGGGTGTGTGTGTGTGTGAGTGTGTATGGGTGTGTGAGTGTGTATGGGTGTGTGTGTGTGTATGGGTGTGTGAGTGTGTATGGGTGGGGGTGGGGTTGTGTGAGTGTGTATGGGTGTGTGTGTGTGTGAGTGTGTATGGGTGTGTGAGTGTGTATGGGTGTGTGAGTGTGTATGGGTGTGTGTGTGTGTGTATGGGTGTGTGAGTGTGTATGGGTGTGTGAGTGTGTATGGGTGTGTGTGTGTGTGTATGGGTGTGTGAGTGTGTATGGGTGGGGGTGGGGTTGTGTGAGTGTGTATGGGTGTGTGTGTGTGTGAGTGTGTATGGGTGTGTGTGTGTGTGAGTGTGTATGGGTGTGTGAGTGTGTATGGGTGGGGGTGGGGTTGTGTGAGTGTGTATGTGTGTGAGTGTGAGTGTGTATGGGTGTGTGTGTGAGTGTGTATGGGTGTGTGTGTGTGAGTGTGTATGGGTGTGTGAGTGTGTATGGGTGGGGGTGGGGTTGTGTGAGTGTGTATGTGTGAGTGTGTATGGGTGTGTGTGTGAGTGTGTATGGGTGTGTGTGTATGGGTGTGAGTGTGTGTGTGTGAGTGTGTATGGGTGATGGTGAGTGTGTGTGTGTATGAGTGTGAGTGTGTGTGTGAGTGTGTATGGGTGTGTGAGTGTGTATGGGTGTGTGGGTGGGTGTGTGTGTATGGGTGTGAGTGTGTGTGTGAGTGTGTATGGGTGTGTGAGTGTGTATGGGTGGGGGTGGGGTTGTGTGAGTGTGTATGGGTGTGTGTGTATGGGTGTGTGTGTATGGGTGTGAGTGTGTGTGTGTGAGTGTGTATGGGTGATGGTGTGTGTGTGTGTATGAGTGTGAGTGTGTGTGGGTGTGTATGGGTGTGAGTGTGTGTGTGAGTGTGTATGGGTGTGTGTGTGAGTGTGTATGGGTGTGAGTGTGTGTGTGAGTGTGTATGGGTGTGAGTGTGTGTGTGAGTGTGTATGGGTGTGTGTGTGAGTGTGTATGGGTGTGAGTGTGTGTGAGAGTGTGTATGGGTGTGTGTGTGAGTGTGGATGGGTGTGAGTGTGTGTGTGAGTGTGTATGGGTGATGGTGAGTGTGTGTGTGTGAGTGTGTATGGGTGTGTGTGTGAGTGTGTATGGGTGTGAGTGTGTATGGGTGTGTGTGTGAGTGTGTATGGGTGTGAGTGTGTGTGTGAGTGTGTATGGGTGTGAGTGTGAGTGTGGATGGGTGTGAGTGTGAGTGTGTGAGTGTGGATGGGTGTGAGTGTGAGTGTGTATGGGTGTGAGTGTGTGTGTGAGTGTGTATGGGTGTGAGTGTGAGTGTGTGAGTGTGTGAGTGTGTATGGGTGTGAGTGTGAGTGTGTGAGTGTGTATGGGTGTGAGTGTGAGTGTGTGAGTGTGTATGGGTGTGTGTGTGAGTGTGTATGGGTGTGTGTGTGAGTGTGTATGGGTGATGGTGAGTGTGTGTGTGTGTGATGGTGAGTGTGTGTGTGTGTGATGGTGAGTGTGTGTGTGTATGAGTGTGAGTGTGTGTGTGATTTCTGAACTCCCATCTGACAGTCTGCGATGTTAAACTGATAATCAGTATTCACCCATCGAACAAACTGCTCAATGGTATCGACAGAAAATAAACAAAAGCATTTTGAGGTCGATGATAATTCAACGTACAGGCCTGAATTTCAAAGAGTGGCTCTAATGACTCCTGTCATTCCTGATCAGAGAGCGGGCCAGAGTCCACAGCTTCTATTAAAGGCGATTGGCCTCCAGCTTTGGCAGCTTTTGACGACAATCAGCCGAATGAAACACTGGGGATGAAAGTCGTCTTTGCCAGGAGCTCAAAACAGGCCCATGGCGGATCGGCACTTAGTATTACAACCTGGGGTTGCCAACCCCTCCAGGATTGGCCCTGGAGAAAAACCAAAGGGGCATGAAAATAATTGTGAGTGTTTTTCGATTTTCTTCATTAGTTCCAAAAATATTGGAGATGGGACGATAGGCGGTTTGACTGACATTCAACAACCGTCCAATCGGGTAACGAGGAGTCTGCTCGCTTCCCAATTGGCCGTGGGGAGGCGGGGCAATGCGATGATGGACATGTTCGGCGACCAATGGCAGGAGTGTGGGGGCGGGACGGTTGGAGGCACGAGGCCATGTGATGAAACCTCCAGGAATAGGTCCAACCAGAGTTGGCAACCCGAATTACACTATCCCTGATTTTTTTTTTTTGATGTGGAGATTTTTTTTTTGAGATTGAATATAACAGCAGTTAAAATCAGGCATGACGTAAATTCAATTTGCTCTGGGCCCATTTCGAGCGATTGGTGCAGACCGGTTCATCACCTGTGAGCGTCATTATCAACCAGGGCAAGTACAGCACGAGGTTAGATACAGAGTAAAGCTCCCTCTACACTGTCCCGTCAAACACTCCCAGGGCAAGTACAGCACGAGGTTAGATACAGAGTAAAGCTCCCTCTACACTGTCCCATCAAACACTCCCAGGGCAGGTACAGCACGAGGTTAGATACAGAGTAAAGCTCCCTCTACACTGTCCCATCAAACACTCCCAGGGCAAGTACAGCACGAGGTTAGATACAGAGTAAAGCTCCCTCTACACTGTCCCATCAAATACTCCCAGGGCAGGTACAGGGTTAGATACAGAGTAAAGCTCCCTCTACACTGTCCCATCAAACACTCCCAGGGCAGGTACAGGGTTAGATACAGAGTAAAGCTCCCTCTACACTGTCCCATCAAACACTCCCAGGGCAGGTACAGGGTTAGATACAGAGTAAAGCTCCCTCTACACTGTCCCATCAAACACTCCCAGGGCAGGTACAGGGTTAGATACAGAGTAAAGCTCCCTCTACACTGTCCCATCAAACACTCCCAGGGCAGGTACAGGGTTAGATACAGAGTAAAGCTCCCTCTACACTGTCCCATCAAACACTCCCAGGGCAGGTACAGGGTTAGATACAGAGTAAAGCTCCCTCTACACTGTCCCATCAAACACTCCCAGGGCAGGTACAGGGTTAGATACAGAGTAAAGCTCCCTCTACACTGTCCCATCAAACACTCCCAGGGCAGGTACAGGGTTAGATACAGAGTAAAGCTCCCTCTACACTGTCCCATCAAACACTCCCAGGGAGTAGGCGGTCTTGGTGATGGAGCGGATATGGGGTCAGAAGCTCATCTCGGGGTCAAATCGGACGGTGAGGTTGTGAACGGTCTGGTTCAGCCTCAGACAGCGGCCGGGGAGAGGGACGGAGTCGGTGGTGAGGGAAAGGAGTTTGCGGGGGACTGAAGACAATGGCTTCGGCCTTCCCAATATTTAACTGGAGGAAATTCCTGCTCATCCCGTTTTTGATATCGGACAAGCAGTGCGACAAATCAGAGACAGTGGGGGGGTCGGGAGAGGTGGTGGTGAGGTAGAGCTGGGTGTTGTCAGCGTACATGTGGAATCTGACATTGTGTTTTCGGATGATGTTGCCAAGGGGCAGCATGTAGATGGGAAATAGGAGGGGTCAAGGATAGATCCTCGGGGGACTCCAGAGGTAACGGTGTGGGAGTGGGAAGAGAAGCCATTGCAGGTAATTCTCTGGCTACGATTGGATAGATAGGAATGGAACCAGGGGAGGACAGTCCCACCCAGCTGGACAACTGGTCCATGCTGGTGTTTATGCTCCACACGAGCCTCCTCCCTCCCTACTTCATCTCACCCTATCAGCAAATCCTTCTATTCCTTTCTCCCTCATGTGTTTATCCAGCTTCCCCTTAAATGTATCTGCACTATTCTCCTCAACCACTCCATGTGGTAGCGAGTTCCACATTCTCACCACTCTCTGGGTAAAGAAGTTTCTCCTGAATTCCCAATTGGATTCATTAGTGACTATCTTATATTTATGGCCCCTTATTCTGATCTCCCCCCACAAGTGGAAACATCTTCTCTACGTCTACCCCATCGAACCCCATCATAATCTTAAAGATCTCTATCAGGTCACCCCTCAGCCTTCTCTTTTCTAGAGAAATGAGCCCCATCCTGTTCAGTCTTTCCTGAGAGTTATAACCTCTCAGTTCTGGTATCATCCTTGTAAATCTTTTTTTGCACCTTCTCCAGTGCCTCTATATCCTTTTTATAATATGGAGACCAGAACTGTGCCCAGTCCTCCAAGTGTGGTCTAACCATGGTATATGGAGACCAGAACTGTGCCCAGTCCTCCAAGTGTGGTCTAACCATGGTATATGGAGACCAGAACTGTGCCCAGTCCTCCAAGTGTGGTCTAACCATGGTATATGGAGACCAGAACTGTACCCAGTGCTCCAAGTGTGGTCTAACCATGGTATATGGAGACCAGAACTGTGCCCAGTGCTCCAAGTGTGGTCTAACCATGGTATATGGAGACCAGAACTGTACCCAGTGCTCCAAGTGTGGTCTAACCATGGTATATGGAGACCAGAACTGTGCCCAGTACTCCAAGTGTGGTCTAACCGAGGTTCGATACAAGTTTAACATAACCTCTCTGTGTGTACCTTGCACTGTGTGACGGGTTTTGAAACAAGTTCAAAAGACAAGGTCATTCATAGTTGCAAGTATCATAGTTTATTATCATTGATTATAGTTCTTGTGAGAGGGCAGAACCTTAAAATTAGAGCCAGGCCGTTCAGGGGTGATGTCACTTCTTCACACAAAGGGGAGTGGAAATCTGGAACTCTCTCCCCCCAAAAAGTTATTGAGGCTGGGGGTCAATTGGAAATTTCAAAACTGAGATTGAGAGATTTTTGTCGGGTATTATGGGTTACGGAACCAAGGCGGGGAGATGGAGTTAAGATACAGATCAGCCATGATCTCATTGAATGGCGGAACAGGCTCGAGGGGCTGAACAGCCTCCTCCTGCTCCCATGTTCTCTTTGATACCTTGAAGTGGAAACTAGATAAACACATGAGGGAGAAAGGAATAGAAGGATAGGGGGATAGGGTGAGACGAAGTAGGGAGGGAGGAGGCTCCTGTGGAGCATAAACACCAGCACGGACCAGTTGGGCCGAATGGCCTGTTTCTGTGCTGGACATTGGATGAAATGTTCCTGTGAGACTCTCTCATGTAAAATCTCCCTCAAGAGAGGGAGAAAGCCTTTGAGGAAATCAACTCTTTGAACAGACGTTAACTCCAGTTAACAAATTCAGCCTGCCCCCTCTGCGTCACACAACACCAAATTACAACGGAGATTCTAACTTAGTTGCACTGCCACCCCTGGGTCAGTAGCTGTAATGATGTAAGAGAATTACAAGTGAAGGCACATCATTGCTTGTTGACAAAAATCTGTTCAGGTACGGTCTTTCAGCTACCTCAATGTAGCTTGCCTTCCGTCTCGGGGGTCAGGGGTTAGCCTGGGGCGATAGATTAGTCCAATACATTTAGCTTCTGCCTAATTAGCCATTGGAGACACAGTGACAGGAGGTTTATCACTAACCATCACAGTTCAAACAATTCTGAATCTGAAGCCATTTCCATATTTAATTTTTAGTATGTAAACCCTACCTGCTCACTTCTCCAACTCGTGCAAAACGATGATTTATATATAGAATAAGAGTGAGTTACAGGCTGGAATCTAATCGAGGGGTTCGGGGGGTTTATATATAGAATAACAGATACCCGGGAGTGAGTTACAGGCTGGAATCTAATCGAGGGGTTCGGGGGGTTTATATATAGAATAACAGATACCCGAGAGTGAGTTACAGGCTGGAATCTAATCGAGGGGTTCGGGGGGTTTATATATAGAATAACAGATACCCGGGAGTGAGTTACAGGCTGGAATCTAATCGAGGGGTTCGGGGGGGTTTATATATAGAATAACAGATACCCGGGAGTGAGTTACAGGCTGGAATCTAATCGAGGGGTTCGGGGGGATTATATATAGAATAACAGATACCCGGGAGTGAGTTACAGGCTGGAATCTAATCGAGGGGTTCGGGGGGTTTATATATAGAATAACAGATACCCGGGAGTGAGTTACAGGCTGGAATCTAATCAAGGGGTTCGGGGGGTTTATATATAGAACAACAGATACCCGGGAGTGAGTTACAGGCTGGAATCTAATCGAGGGGTTCGGGGGGTTTATATATCGAATAACAGATACCCGGGAGTGAGTTACAGACTGGAATCTAATCGAGGGGTGCGGGGGGTTTATATATAGAATAACAGATACCCGGGAGTGAGTTACAGGCTGGAATCTAATCGAGGGGTTCGGGGGGTTTATATATAGAATAACAGATACCCGGGAGTGAGTTACAGGCTGGAATCTAATCGAGGGGTTCGGGGGGTTTATATATCGAATAACAGATACCCGGGAGTGAGTTACAGACTGGAATCTAATCGAGGGGTGCGGGGGGTTTATATATAGAATAACAGATACCCGGGAGTGAGTTACAGGCTGGAATCGAATCGAGGGGTTCAGGGGGTTTATATATAGAATAACAGATACCCGGGAGTGAGTTACAGGCTGGAATCTAATCGAGGGGTGCGGGGGGTTTATATATAGAATAACAGATACCCAGGAGTGAGTTACAGACTGGAATCTAATCGAGGGGTTCGGGGGGTTTATATATAGAATAACAGATACCCGGGAGTGAGTTACAGACTGGAATCTAATCGAGGGGTGCGGGGGGTTTATATATAGAATAACAGATACCCGGGAGTGAGTTACAGACTGGAATCTAATCGAGGGGTTCGGGGGGTTTATATATAGAATAACAGATACCCGGGAGTGAGTTACAGGCTGGAATCGAATCGAGGGGTGCGGGGGGTTTATATATATGAACGAGAGGGGTTAATTTCGTCAGATTCTCCTGGCACTGATGACAGCGACGGCAAAATGGCTGCTCTTCTTCCCATTGATTAATTCCCGTCGTCCCTGTTCAGGAATTCGCTCTTTCTGACAGGAGTCAGGCGTGGAGCTGTGTCATGGTCTCATTATGTGCCTTTAATCTCCTTGAGATTTTCTTTCCCTAACACACTCACATTAACAGCTCAACGATCATCACAGAGAGTGCGGTCAGCGCTAATATGGCAATTAAGCCTAATCTGCATATGCTAATTAAAGAGCTTCCCTCCTCTCCCCCCTCCCCCGTATCACATGCACAGCCCCTAAGTTTGCAGAACTGAGCCGCTGTAATTATTATTAACGAGGATAAGATGCTAATGATTATGCTAATGGGGTCTCATTTATGAATGTAAATGTGGCTAATTAGAATATAGTCTTCAAACAAGCTCACATGAACCTATCTTCTCCAACCTTGGACGGCATAATCGCCTCGTATGCTCGAGTTTGCATGCTAATTAGCAGGCTAAACGAGACCTAATCTGCATATGAAAATTATGTTAATTAGGAAAGTTGGGGCTCCTCTTTCCAAGTTGAAAGCCAAGTCTCGTCATGCCTTTTTATAAAGAGGGGTACATACTGACCTGGCAGTGCCTCTGATTTTGCTGTTCCTGCTCCAGGGCGTGGTACGTCCCGAAATCAGGAGGGTCTGGGGGGGAACGGAGAAGAGAGGGTGAGTGGCTCGGTGGCTCGCACTCTCGCCACTGAGTCAGTAGGTCGTGGGTTCGAGCCCCCACTCCAGAGACTTGGGCCCTACAATCCAGGCCGGACACTCCCGGCGCCAGTACTGAGGGAGCACCGCACTGTCGGAGGTGCCGTCTTTCGGATGAGACGTTAAACCGAGGGCCCCGTCTACACTCTCAGGTGGACGTAAAAGATCCCACGGCCACTATTGGAAGAAGAGCAGGGGGGAGTTCTCCCCGGTGTCCTGGGGCCGATATTTATCCCTCGACCAACATCACTAAAAAAAACAGATGATCTGGGTCATTACCATTTTGCTGTTTGTGGGATCTTGCTGTGCGAAAATTGGCTGCCGCGTTTCCTGCATTACAACAGAAGTACTTCATTGGCTGTAAAGAACTTTGGGATGTCTTGAGGACGTGAAAGGTGCTATAGAAATGCAAGTTTTTCCATTTTCCCTCCCTTCCTTCCTTTCTTCAACAAAGATAGCTGAGGGCACGTACTGCTACCCCCCTCACCACCCCCCCGAATCAAGAACATTGGGAGATTGGGGTAGACAGAGAGAGAGGGAGATTGGGGTTTAGAGAGAGAGATTGGGGTAAAGAGAGATTGGGGTAGAGAGAGAGATTAGGATAGAGAGAGAGAGAGATTGGGGTTTAGAGGGAGAGGTTGGGGTAGAGAGAGAGATTGGGGTAGAGGGAGTTTGGATTAGAGAGAGAGAGATTGGGGTAGAGAGAGAGAGATTGGGATGGGTAGAGAGAGAAATTAGGATAGAGTGAGAGAGAGATGGGGTAGAGAGAGGGATTGAGATAGAGTGAGAGAGAGTGAGAGAAACAAATTGAGATTAGAGATTGAGATAGAGAGAGAGATTGGGGATAGAGAGAGAGAGAGAATGGGGATAGAGGAAGAGAGAGATTGGGGTTAGAGAGAGAGAGATTGGGGATAGAGAGAGAGATTGGGGATAGAGAGAGAGATTGAGAAAGAGATGGACTGGGATTAGAGAGAGAGAGATTGAGATAGAGAGAGAGAGAGATTGGGGATAGAGAGAATGAGAGAGATTGGGGATAGAGGGAGAGAAAGATTGGGATAGAGAGAAAGATTGGGATAGAGGGAGGGAGATTGGGATAGAGGGAGAGAGATTGGGATAGAGGGAGAGAGATTGGGATAGAGAGAGAGAGATAGGGATAGGGATAGAGAGAGAGTGATTGGGATAGAGAAAGAGAGATTGGGATAGAGGGAGAGAGATTGGGATAGAGAGAGAGAGATAGGGATAGGGATAGAGAGAGAGTGATTGGGATAGAGAAAGAGAGATTGGGATAGAAAGAGAGATAGGGGTAGAGAGAGAGAGATAGGGGTAGAGAGAGAGAGATAGGGGTAGAGAGAGAGAGATAGGGGTAGAGAATGAGAGAGATTGGGATAGAGAGAATGAGAGAGGTTGGGGATAGAGAGTGAGATTGGGATAGAGAGAGTGAGATTGGGATAGAGAGAGTGAGATTGGGATAGAGAGAGTGAGAGTTTGGGGATAGAGAGAGAGAGAGAGAGATTGGGATAGAGAGAGTGAGATTGGGATAGAGAAAGTTTGGGGATAGAGAGAGAGAGAGAGTTTTTGGATAGAGAGATTGGTGATAGAGGCAGATTGAGTAAAGAAAGGGGAAACAATGGACGTATTCTGATAGACGTGTAGCTCAAAATGCTGCGATGTCGAGAGGTGAGTGAGATATTATCCCGCAGACTCAAATGCCTGAAGGAAGAATCAAATCTAGAAATTACAAGGACACCCGTATCCTTGACAAACGAGTGCAGGGGGAAAGAAGCACTGTCATCATTGTGAATAGAATCATCTTAGCTCTGCCATTTGGTGGTTCTCAAGATAAGGGATACTTGGAATTTAAGAGATATTGTGGGTGATGATATGGCCTGTGGAGTTAAAGGCACTGCTGCACTTTGGGTGTGGGTCCCTCGCATTACTGGGGGCTGAGGCCTGAGGCCTACCCAGCCTCCAGTACCTACGAACTGTGGTGATGGGGTGTCTGCTCTTAGGACTTGCACCCACACTAGGCCCAAGGCTAATTAAGGCCCCGGTTGCTATGTCGATTAGGGAACAGTCCCTTAATATGCCTGGGTGGTTTGAGACATGCATTGCCTGCACTTGAATGAGGGGCCTGCATTTCTGGATGGACCTCCCCTCCACAAAAGGTCATCTTTCATCCCAGGACCTCCAGAGGCACACCACCCGAGGCTTCACCTCAGAAAGAACTTGCATTTCTATAGCGCCTTTCACGTCCTCAGGACGTCCCAAAGCGACTTACAGCCAAAGGACTTTTGAAGTGTAGTCACTGTTGCAATGGAAGGCACTCTCGCCTCGGGGTTCGAGTCTCACTCCACAGATTTGAGCCCAGGATCTAGGCCGACTGAGGGAGTGCTGCACTGTCAGAGGTGTCGTCTTTCAGATGAGATGTTAACCCACGGCCCCGTCTTCCCTCTCAGGTGGACCCACGGCCACTAGTGGAAGAAGAGTTCTCCCCGGGGTCCTGGGGCCAATCTTTATCCCTCAACCAACATCACCGAAAACAGACTATCCGGTCGTGTGGGATCTTGCTGTGCGCAATTGTTGCCTGTGTGTTGAGGATTGGATTGCTAGGTGGCAGGGACTCGACGAGTGACGAATGGCCTCCCCCAACCACAGGGCAAGAACCAGTAGCAGTCCGAGCTGTAAGGAAAGCGACTGTCCCAAGAAATAGAGTTGATAGGTCTCCCAGTGACTCAAATGAAGTTGCAGGATCTGGACCCAGAAGGATAGTCTTTAATCGAGGCTCTCCTCTGTCTATACCTCCAACCAGTTGGGCCGAATTTCAGCCGTGTCCTCCAACTCTCATTGGTTGCCACATAATTGGCCAATCAGTCTGGGTAAAGGGAACATCGCATGTTTCTGATGCAGCCTCTGTCCCAGGTTTCCTGGACTAATTCTTGCAAACGCCTCGATTTTAAAACTCCCATCCTTGTTTTCAAATCCCCCTCCATGGCCCTCGAAACCCCCCCCCCTCCCTATCTCTGTAACCTCCTCCGGCCCCGACAACCCTCCGAGATCTCTGCGCTCCTCCAATTCTGGCCTCTCGCGCATCTCCCCGATTTCCATCGCTCCGCCATTGGCGGCCGTGCCTTCAGCCCGCCTGGGCCCTAAGCTCTGGAATTCCCTCCCTAAACCTCTCCGCCTCTCTCTCCTCCTTTTAAGACGCTCCTTAAAAACCGACCTCTCTGGTCACCTGTCCTAATATCTCCTCGGTGTCAAATTTTGCCTGATAGTCGCTCCTGTGAGGCACCTTGGGGACGTTTTACTAGGTTAAAGGCGCTATATAAATGCAGGTCTGTCATGCTGGAGGATAATTCTCTCATTTTCTCCGGTTAGAGTCAAGATGTGTGACAAATAAAAGGTCAAACGCCCCATTAAAGGCCGATTGCCTCTTCAGGCCACATACAACCTGTCACAGAATCTGCCCGACGCACTTAATCTCCTGAGGGGAGTTAACTAAATCGCAAATAATGCTTTCACAAAGATAAAGGTCTCTGAGATTTCTCTCTGCCCTCGAGGTAATCTGGACACACAGCGGGATATCAATACGACATTGCAGCCTTGATTAGTCAGGCCTGTAATATTGCCCAAGTGACATTTGTCTGGCCCTCGAGCACAGGAACTATAGACCATTGATCTAACCTGCCTCATTCATTACTAGATGGTTATTCAACTCCCTTTTAAAAATGGCATCTAGAAGCTTCGGCCTGTTGTGTTGGCCAGTGCAACAACACCAACCTGCATTTATATAGCGCCTTTAACGTGGTAAAACGTCCCCAAGGCGCTTCACAGGAGCGATCATCAGGCAAAATTTGACACCGAGCCACATAAGGAGATGTTAGGACAGGCGACCAAAAGCTTGGCCAAAGAAGTAGGTTTTAAGGAGCGTCTTAAAGGAGGAGAGAGAGGCGGAGAGGTTTAGGGAGGGAATTCCAGAGCTCAGGGCTGGAGGTGCAAGGAGGAGAACCAGTGTACAAGCAGTGTTTGATGAGACGCAGCTGTCCTGTAGGAAATATCTGCTCAGGCTCCCCGAGTGAGACCTTCAGGGGCACTCTGGACCTGATTTTAACTCCTCCCTGCCTGGCGGAAACCGGCAGGGGGGTCGGGAGGGGAGGAGGCGGCAGTTAAAATGAGGGCAGGCTTACCCCTTACGCTGCCTTCGCGGTCCCGCCCCAATGTCAAACCACCCTTTCGAGCAGGCGAGCGCAGGACGCCTGCAGGAGGGATGCAGAGCGGCCGTCATTAAACCGAGGGCCCCGTCTGCCCTCTCGGGTAGACATAAAAAGTTCTCACTATTGGAAGAAGAGCAGGGGGGAGTTCTCCCCGGTGTCCTGGGGCCGATATTTATCCCTCGGCCAACGTCACGAAAAAAACCAGACGATCTGGTCATTTTCACATTGCTGTTTGTGGGATCTTGCTGTGCGCAAATTGGTGTTTGTCACAGTGGCTACACCTCAAAATAAAAAGTACTTCATTGGCTGTAAAGCGCTTTGGGACGTCCTGAGGTCATGACAGGTGCTATATAAATGCGAATTCTTTCTTTTTCTCTTGCGGGGGGAGTGCTGTGTGACACTCTCCATGTCACCTGTCCATCTTTTGCATGTTTGTGAAAACTTTCCCACTTGAACTCTTTCTTCTAGATTCAGTTGAACTAATTGAGCAGATGAGCTTGGAGGTACAATTAATATGTAGATTAATTATTAACAAGTTCATTCATTATTAAGGAGCATTCAGATCAATTATTAATGCCTTAATATTACACTACAATGTTATAGATTAGATATTACCGGGCTAATATAAACAGATCACTATAGTCACTCGTTATAATAAACTCCTTCACTCAATGGGGTTCACTATTCTCCCGTTCCGATTTTCCTACAACATTATTTCCAGATTCCCCGACTATCCCAATCCTCTCCTGGCCGGCCTCCCATCTTCCCCCCTCCATAAACTCCAGCTCATCCAAAACTCTGCTGCCCCCCCGTATCCTAACTCGCACCGAGTCCCGTTCACCCATCACCCCCCTGTGCTCGCTGACCTACATTGGCTCCCGGTCCGGGAACGCCTCGATTTTAAAATTCTCATCTTTGTTTTCAAATCCCCTCCGTGGCCCTCGCCCCCCCCTCCCTATCTCTGTAACCTCCTCCAGCCCCTACAACCCTCCGAGATCTCTGCCTTCCTCCAATTCTGGCCTCTTGTCCATCCCCCGATTTCCATCACTCCACCATTGGCGGCCGTGCCTTCAGCCGCCCGGGCCCTAAGCTCTGGAATT